>NW_017308106.1:81447-82314 GCF_000935625.1 Nanorana parkeri | reverse complement strand
GGTTGGGGGGGGGGGGAGGGGGGTTGCTGACGTGGCCACGGATGTCGCTTTTTTTTCAAACCTTGGTGTGTCTGCTAGATAGTCTTATAATTTGAGAAAGCTGAACCCCCCCCCCCAGGGAAAAAAATTATCTACGGCCCTGCCTGTAAGGAACAGAGAAAGAGAAAAAAATGCAAGTTCTATCTACCTAGACTATCCAGTATAGACTATCCATTTAAAGAAAATACATCATGAAGTGTTTAAGCCTGGCAAACCGTGTTTTTTTTAATAAAGGGAATTAACTAAATTTAATGCAACTATGACAAATGGGGGAAAGGGGATGCTTTGGTACATGCAACTGTACAGCACAAGCATATGGCAATGTGCTACACACAAAGGGCAGCCCTGCCTGTACCAGCAGCAGATATCAAACCAAAGCCACCTTGTTTAAAGGCAGCTAGCCTATGCCATTAGGTTTTTCTCCTGAAGCTATGCCTACAGTATGGTGGATTCAGTCACCATCAGAAACGTGGCAAAGAGTTTCTTTGCACCATGTCCTCAGAGTGGGTCACCCCTTAAGCCTCCCAAAAAAATCCTACTCCTCACTGTCAGCACCCAAACACTTCTCCTCCTAACCACCAGCACACCAACACTACTCCTTGTATTCCTCCTTTGTCTCCAGCTGCATCATGAAATTCCACATGCAGTTGGATGACAGAGATGGCCTGCTATGAACCTTTGAGGAGGAGGATAGAAATGACTGCTCTGCTTTTCTGTGGGGGAGGATTAGGAATAGGTCAAGGGCACATTAGCATGCCTACAAAATGGCTGCTATGTGCCCCAAAAGAAGCTGAAAAGGCTGCAGTATGAGTCCATAGAAATTGCTAA
>NW_017308106.1:69821-80537 GCF_000935625.1 Nanorana parkeri | reverse complement strand
TGGGAGGAAGAGTAAAAGGGTGTATTAGTGGGCAAGTGGCTGCTCTGCACAGGAAAAGATAAAAAGAGAAATGGAGGTCTCAAAAAAAACACATAGCTCCCCAATGTCTCTTTACACCACCTATCTTGTATGTGTGAATAAAATAAATTTAAAAAAAGGAAGATTTGGAGAAGGGTGGTCTGCCTATTTTATTTTTGCATATGGACAAGGTGTCAGGGTTCCACCCTGACTTTACTGGTTTGCAGCATTCTGGCTTGGCTTTTACTCACCTGTTTCATTCTTTGCCTGAGCATACTCTGGAACGTTGCTCACTACTCCCAGGCTCCCTCTTATGGCCAGACAGGAGAGCATCATCTGAGAGAGTCAGATGGGAGTTTCCTGTCTCTGAGTGATGATGTCATCCCACACACTATATATAAACCACTTGCGTGGTCTTTCTGCTAGTGCATTCCTGCTGCTCTGAGTATCCTGATTCTGTGTATGACCCGATCCTGGCTGATGTTCTCCTCTGGCTCCTGCTCCTGGCTTGTTCCTGACAACGCTGATTTCCTGGCTCCTGCTCCTGGCTTGTACCTGGCGATGCTGATTTCTGTGTTCCTGACCTGGCTTGGACGACTACCCACTCCGGCTCCTGACTCTGGCTTATTCCGGTTTATGATTCAGCTTGCTCCTGTGGACACTGTTCTTAATAAATATTTTTTTTTTCATTGTGCTCTGACACAAGGTTGTGTAATGGCCCAGGACTTTTTTTTTTTTAAGGGAGAACCAAGGTTGCATTGCCATTCCTGCCCTTGCTTGCTTTACCAGAATAGGGATGGTCTTACAAGGACAAAACAAATATTAATACATCAAAAAATTAAATCTTAACATACTGTTAAAAACCTAGTACCTTCATATGCAGGAACTATGCTTCTGACCCTGCCCATCCGGTTTTAAAATAACTTTAATGAAAGCTTTAGCAATAGGGGGGGGGGGATACATGTGTGGTACTTTGGTGCACACAACAAATGTATGCTTTAAAAGCCCCCCCCCCCCCCCAAAAAAAAAAGAAATGCCATAGTAAAATTACATTAAATAAAACATACTGTACCTCCACCAAATTGAAACCCTAGAAGTCTATGGTCCTGGTTTATATACACTTAATTTTGGCCACTGTATGCTCTACTGCCCCTGTGTTGAGGAAGGGCGGGAAGCCGATGGCTGTAGCTATGCATCCAATGGGGGAGGGGTGGGCCATCATCATGAAATGCAGCAAAGATTTTCTTTGCACCACCTCCTCAATATCCCACATTTTGGACTCCCTCAGGGATGATGGCAGTAGATCCCCCTTTAAACATCCCCTTTGAAGCCACCTAAGCTTACCAAAAAATAACTTTTTTCAAAAGTTGCAATAAATCACATTGGGGAGCTGCTGCTGCATTTAAGCCAAGCATTAACGTAATGTATATCAATGCAAGATAAGTGATGCCAGAATATAGTGTCACTGTGAGAATCTTACTGTTCTGTAACACCACATAAGCACCCAAGAAATGTATTATAAAGGATTACAGATGTCTTGAAATTGCATAAAAAGTAGGAAAAACATAATTATACTGGAGTATTGTTGCAGTCCTGTGTTCCAAAAGCCAAATGCTATCACCTTTTAACTCAAGACACTACGAAAACATATAATTACTAGTAGCATTACTCCTCTTGGGATAGTGTGAAAAGGCCCTTAAGCGGTGAGGGGGCTTACATTTCAGTCTCAGGGTCTGGTCCTTGGTGTATAATGGGACAGAAAATAAAATGAGCACCAGTCACTTAAGTCTTTTTACCTTTTTTACCTTGCATTGCCATTCCTGCCCTTTTTTTTCGGAACTCAATTCCAGGAGAGACAGTTTAGGAGGGCAGGATACACAAAAAGAGCAC
Organism: Nanorana parkeri; assembly: GCF_000935625.1. Taxonomy (NCBI): domain Eukaryota; kingdom Metazoa; phylum Chordata; class Amphibia; order Anura; family Dicroglossidae; genus Nanorana; species Nanorana parkeri. Next base: position 78,629 of record NW_017308106.1, on the reverse strand, counting down.
AAAAAGAAGACAGGTACTCTGAAGTAGCAATAGTAGTAACAGCAGCAGTCTATTCAATAGCAGTCTCTAGGTAATTGCTGGCCCTGTGAGAGCAGCCACACAGATTTATGACCCTGTAAGAGCAGTCACAGTCTTTTTCTTAAGCAACATTGGACCATGCTCTGAGCGATCTGTCCCTTGATCCTCTGTTAGAAGTCAAAGATACTTTGAGTGATGAATTCTTCTTACAATGTCCACATGCCAGCTTCTACCATTCTCCCCTAAGACACTGTTGAGCAAGAAGATTCTTTCAGAGCCCAACTACTTCCTGATATCAGCTCCAACAGAGAGTTTAAGCCCTTGGGCTCCTGGCACATTCCCCAAGCTGAGGCAAGGCCCAGGCAGAAACCCTTCCAAACAGGCAGATCCCAGGAGGAGAGCTCTCTGGAAATGTGCCTTAAACTTTTATCATCTTCCCAACGCATACAATTCATTGTTACAGCCTTGCAGCAACACGCACTAAATTTAATTAGGCAGAAACACATTTAACAGTTTTGCGCTTCTGGTTAGTCCCTTTGTGAATAGTGATTGTAGCAATGTTCCTTTTAAAAATCCAGATGGATACACAGCTAACAGAAATGCACATGGGAATGCATGTAACATTGGAAAACAAAAGCAAAGACAGAAAGTGCCTCAATCTAGCGCAATAAAACTTTTTATTGTATAAAACAGACTCATTGCACTTTGTCTGTACCACAGCCGAGATGGAGATTTCATCCATTTCCTGTGGTATATGGATTGTTGTCTACGAAACCATCCACCATCCATCTACACCATGACTAGGCACAATATCGAGATATCGATATATAGCAATTAATAATTTAAGGGCAGGTAGACCATTCCTCTTTAAAGGCACAAGGACACACAAGAAACCCTTCTCCTAATGACAAATCCAGGTAGCTAAACAGAGATGGCAACCTCTTCAATTAATTTATACCTAGCTTTTAGTAAGGTGCACATGCAAGAGCTTTGCACAGAAAAAAAACACAATGCAAAAATTTCCTAGCACACTTACCAGCTAGTCAGTTAAAAAAAAATTACACTGTTTGGCAATTATTTTAATTCATGTTCATGTTCATCTGTAAAAGAACAAAAACAGCAAAGTAGGAAACTGCAGAAATGCTGAAGCTCAATTCCCTCGAGAATGACTCTCCAAATTATTACTTCTCCTAACAGTACAAGGCAATGGAAGTCTAATGAACTTTGAGTCCATCACTGCATTGAAACTTTACTATCACCTAAGGGCTTATTCCCGAAGGAGCCGAACGATCCAGCCGTAGCTTTGGCTGATCCTTCAGCTCTTTCCAGCCGCCAGAGCCCTTCGGTTGAGTCGCACCCAAGGGCTTCTGTACGCGCTATTCACTATAGCCCGTACAGCAGCCGAAGGTGGCCGAGTGGCTCAGGCGAGCCGAAGGCATATGCTTCGGCTCGACTGAGCCGGAGTGACAGCCAAAGCAGGGTGAACAGCCTGCCCTAGGCCGGGCGTTCACCCCACAAATGACAGCTGGGCGAAGCCAGCTGTGATCTCACGGGTGGCTCCACCCAGTTGTAATGACTGATCAGTGTCCCCAAATACATAAATAAAAGAAACTAAGCACAGCCAGTACAACAGGTAATAAACAGTCCATACAGATATATTCTTAGCCACAGACGTTATGAGAAATAAACCACTGCACCACTTCGCTTCTTCTTGGAAGAAAAAAGTCCAGCCATCTGTGACAAGGGTAGAGGGTCTCTTCTGCAGAATCCTGTTGTTGGACGTTAACTCAAGTGCTAAGACAAACTCAATGTGACCCCTGCTTTTAGAAAACAGTTCAGTCCTCAATTTTAGCATAGGCAAAAAACAGCTAACAGTAGTGATGAGCTGGCAGGGGCATAAACGTGTTGTAGTAATATGGATCAGGTACATGAACCATCCTCCCATTTTCATCAAATTAATGTTAATAGGCCATCCTTTATCTCTCTGACCAGCCCTCTTATGTACTACCTTGTCTTTAAAAAATATACCCATATATACCTTATCTCCAATTATGCTGATATTCAATGAACTTCTCCCAGGTTCCAGGGCTACACCTGTAGTATACTTGGGGAAAGGTTGTAAATTCAATTGGGGATACAACAGCATAGGACAGGGTCCCTACATAACAAACTTGGGCTTTCTTTATGTGGCGAAGCAGTCAACCACCAAATCACAAGGATTCCCTGATTTGTCTGGCTTAACATAGTCAGAGACCTGACCTCTGTAACCATAACCTTCAACAAATTTCCTGTTGTAAAAAATACATGTATAGTGACTGTGAAGGCTTTGAAGTGGCCTGCTTGAATGGATGTGCTTTGTCAGAAATTAGCAATACCAAGCTATACTGTATATCTCTGCCAGTATAAATTAAGATCCCTGGGGTACACATGTTGTGGCATCAGATTGCCTTTCCCTGCAGAACCCAAAAGTTTCACAGCCAGAATCATTTCTGAACAATCTAGAAATACATAGTTTGTTTATTTTACAGTTTCGCTGCACATTCTTCGAACAGTGGATTTTATCAGGGTGCATAAATATGACTGCAAATGCCTGCTGATTCACCTCACCCTTGGTCATCAAACACAGTGGCCAAAGTGGGTTAAGAATTCCCTTTCAGAGGGTGGTATCTCTGCAACATCTGGATTTACTATATTTGTTTGGCACTTTCAGGGAGAAACTGTGTGGGAGAAACTGTGTGCCCAATTTTTCCCACTAGATATCAGTCAAAATCAACTTTGTTGCTGCTATCGCCCAGCAAAAGTATAGTCTTAAGGTATAGTATATAGCAGGGCTCAAAATTTCCACTCGCCCCCTCGCAATTGGCGATCAAGTTTCGTCTTGCCTAGGGCAGCACGAAACCTAAATACACCGCTGCTCCTCGGCCGCTCTATAGCGGCAGCGGCTGATGAGAAGAGAGAACTGACACGGCGCTCGCTGCTGTTGAATCAGTAGAGTAGAATCAGTGCCGCACTGTAGCTGTCCTCACTCCGGTGTTCTATCGAAAGCTCACTGTACAGAGCTCCAGTGTTTCTGAGCACCAGAGGTAGTTAGAGATCTCAATGAGTTGGAGCTTTCGATAGAACACCGGATCCTGCAGCTTCCTCCGCCCACCTCAGCTGCCATAGGCTGGGAGGAAGACTGCAGAGCTGCTACTGGCTGGAAGGACAGCACGGGAGAAGCAGGACACCTGGGACATGGAGGATACATTGCTTTTTTCTGCATTACACTGCTGGCCTCTGTACTCTGCATCACACCACTGGCCTCTGCACTCTGCATTGTTACTGATCTCTTTTCTCTGTGTCACACCACTGACCTGGCGGAGTTAAGGGCGGGGCACGGTAGGGGTGAGGTGGGGTGACTGGTGGCGAGTAACTCTTAAGGCCTGGCTAGTAGCTCAGGACTTGAAATTTTGAGCCCTGGTATATAGTGTTATAGTATAGTATACTTATAGTCTTAGGTCCTCTGTACTCTACCTGCTCTCTCCATGCGGTGGCTGCCATAGCCCTCGGTGGATCTCCACAATATGTTGTGTGAACACAGTGGATAGATGGGAGACAGGAACCATCTGCTAGTAGCTTCTTAACGTGACTGGGCTTTATTAACTTTGATAGTGAGATGCTGGCTTATTTTGCTGAGCATATAGGACAAATCTGTTGAAGGTGTAGTGATTATTATTATTATTATAATACTACAGGATTTATATAGCGCCAACAGTTTGCACAGTGCTTTACAATATAGTGAAGACATTACAATCACAATACAATTCAAGACAAGATGGTTAGGAGGGCCCTGCCCGTGAGGGCTTACAATCTAAAAGGTCATTGTGATCAATGTACACACCTCTTCAAGATGACATGCACATTGTACTTACAGTATTTAACTTCATTCATATGCACAAAGTACGCTTTATTTGTAATTGACCCCTGTTTGTGCAACTCAGTGCACAGACCTGGCACGCTGTTGGGAGAATGAAATATAACTATATGGCCATATAGGTTTAATGCTAGTGTATGATAGAGCTGGAATGGTTTTGATAAATCGACTTTTTTGCTACACAATATTATGATATGCTATGTGATTTGAGAGCAAAATGGTGTTTGTATATTTTATTGTTTTTTTTTATATATAAATGTTTTTCCAAAAGAATATAGAATAAAGTGTGGTAATGTGTCTTTAAATATTTTACCAGTGGGGCTCACTAAGCCTCCCTTTTGTATATTCCTAAGGAATACTCCTAAATTTACTTGTTTGGCTACATCAAATGAAACAAGTCATTGTATGAGGAAAGTATACAAGAGCTCAACAGGTTAGTGTCATAGGAGTTTTTTTTAGGTAGGGTCTAATCTTTATGTTCTGAGAGCATATAGCTGTGAAAACAATGTTTGCTCTGCATTACTGCCACTAAATGAAGCCAATGAGTATGGGAGCATGCTCACTGTACTGTATTGTATCTATGAAGAAGCTAAAATGTCACCCTAGGACAGGAAATATGGTAGGACAACACAACACGTCCCTCTCTATACTATAGAGTAAAGGTGTTCTGTAGTTTTGTTTTATAGTTTACAGAACAGATCGGATAACCTTGTTTGATATTTCATTGCAGCATTGTCAGCTTATTAGAGGAAGTGATGAGCTCACTGAATTTCTGCCCGGATTAACAGGTGTTATTTTATCTAACAGACAGCTCTTATTAAACAGAGAGCTCCCTTGTCAACTCCTCCCATGCTCGCATCAAGGACTTCTCTAGAAGTCTCTGATATCCTCTGGAACTCCCTACACCAACCTGTCTGGCTATCTCCTACTCTGCCTGTCTTTAGGCGATCCCTGAAAACCCATCTCTTCAGGGAAGCCTATCCCACCTCTACCTAACTGCTGAACTACTGAATTACTTCCTCAAACAACTAATTTCCACTCAGCTACCACCTTTTGTATCATTTGCCCTCCCTTTTAGATTGTAAACTCTAACAGGCAGGGTCATTCTAACCATCTTGTTTTGAATTGTATTGTCACTGTAATGTCTTTCTTATATAGTAAAGCACTGCACAAACTGTTGGTGCAATATAAATTCTGAATAATAATAATAATAATAATAACAATAACATAATAAAACAATTTTATTTGTGCATTTAACAGACCAGGAAGAAATAAGAGAGGTTCATTGTTAGGGTTTAAATATACTTTACATGGGGCAGGATTGATCCTGATTGAATTTTTACCCCCAGTTTAATTTTCCTACATCAGTATAGTTAGGCCATGCTCATAAAATAACATTGTGTTTGGTAATTCAAACAAATCCACTTGCCTAAAATTATTCACTTTTATTCCCCAAAGTATTTTCCAATTACTTTCTACCATAAACTACTGCAAATTAATTGTTTTTTGGTTTATGTCTTCTATAATATAAATCCTCTAAATATCAACAAAATAATTGATCAAACTTTAGTCCATTCCATTACTGTTTGATTAATTATTGCCTTTCTAATGGGAATAATTGCATTCCATAAAAGTTAAAAGGAAAAAAAAAAAACAATTACCGTAATGTTCTACTTCTTCCCGCATAAAATAAATGCATTTTGTTTATTCCGGGAAATATTTATCTTGACCAATAAAAATAATTAAAATACATACAAGAAGAACATACAGTTTCATTTTCTAGCTGTGAAATATTTTGGTTCTGTAATACACAATGGATGTATAATCTATTAATGACTATTGTTATGTCTCTGAAAAATGACCAGGAACGTCTTCAGAAATATTAAAATGCCAAAAAAGATTTATTAAAGGGAGCAGTTTTGTAAACTAAGACTTTTGTTTGGCGCTAGCAATTTGTTAAAATTAATAGTTTTTAAAGTTTGCCGTATAAAGCGCACTGTAAAATAATAATAAGCTTTAAACTTTAATCATAGATCTGTGTTAATCTACAAAGCTGTGTACATTGCAGCATATCTATAGAGCCTGCAGATTCAGGACCTGACATAGACAAAACACATCCCATGGAAAATGTGTAATAGTTTCAAGTTTAACTTTAAAAATTCTGTAAAAAGCAACATTTTATGACTGTAGTCTTCATTCCCAGAAACTTTTGCTCACTAAGGGCTTCATATATAAAAGATCATCAAAAATGGAGATGTATAAAGCGCACTCAAATTATGCGGACCCAGTATTTAATGGGGGAGTTGGGTGGTGCCGATGGTAGGTGTGCAGGCTCCTGAGGTGCAGGATGAGGTATGCGTTGTAGTACTAGAAAACAAAAAGAAAAAAAGAGTGCACACAACCTAGCGCAATCACTGGTGGCAGGAAGAAGGAAGAGTAAGTCAGTAGTGTGTTGCACTCACATAGCCTGAAGCTCATTAACAAACTCAGTAACGTTTGGACCTTCCTAATTGTATTGCAAGTCAATGTTGGTGGTCGATCGTGTGGAGACAGCGGCCCTGGGGCAGGGAAAACAGATCGTGTGACACTGTGAGCATATATGGATAAGCTAAATAAGAAATGAACTCATGTGATTTTGAGATGAAGTACCCCCTTCAGGAAATATGGTGCTGTGGTGGAGGGATCTCAGCCTTCAGCCTACTTAAGTGTCATGGCTTGAGCATCATTCCATGAAAAATTAGTCCACTGCATATGAAGGTATCAACTTGATAATACAATACAAGCCCCTTTTTATTCAATAGAATACAGGTCCTCTTTAGAGCTATATGTTAAAAGTCTTTAAGTCATATTCTGTAGATTTTCAGTCTATGTCTGCTTTTGTTTATCTGTATTGTACTTTTGCACTGCTTTTATGGTATAGCGTATTTGAACTAGCCGAGGATGATAAGCTAGCTATAAACTAATGATTCCAAAGTTCTCTGTTCTCATGTCAACAAGTAGAGTTATTAATGACTGATGTCATATGATGCCACGATTCTTGTTATTTAAGACACTGCTATGTGGTCATAGGGTACAAAGTTTAAATGCTGATTCAAACTCTTTGTAGAATATTTAAGGGCTTGGCTGCAATGAATAAACTGAGCATGTGTGAATCTGCCTCAGTGTAGTTCATTCTATGTTCCCGATGCGCTTCGAAGGAGAATCCCCCAGCCGTCTAGAAAAGAGGTTCTTTCAGCATATTTAACAGCCTGTATATCTGAGACTGTTGTACCTAAAATAATCTGTTCTGACCAGCCTTTAGCACCAAGGCCTCATAACAGCCATGTAGTTTGTTGTGCTGTTTGTTCATTCCCTTGATTTGTTTAACATAGATGGGTATGGAGTATGGAGAGAGAATGGAAAATTAGAGGCCAAACAAAAGGTAGAATTGACAAGGAAAATATTTTTTTTATTGTCTTTCATGAAACATTATTTAAAAATGGGAAAAAATAATTCCCATTAATGATCGCGTACATTTTATTCAGAATCAGAAGTGCCAGCTTCCTCACAGCATGGTAAGCTGTATGTGTCCTACTTTGCTTATTTACAAAAAAATTAAACCTTATTTATTACCTTTGTTTTGTCCAGGCTAAACAGCTGTAGAGCTAACACATTCATCATTATGGAGGGATCAATACATAATTATCAACACAGTATGGTCCATATGAATAGAAGCTTTGAAGGAACGATTTAGTGATAAAAAGAAGACAAAACAAAGTAGCTCCCTCTGGCAGGTCTGGTCAGTCTTTGTTTTGTGCTCTTTGCAGATAACATTGTAATAAATACAAAATGAATCATTGGGAAAGTGGGAAGCTATCACTTAAATAAAAGTTCAGCTCTTCTATGGCAGCTTCTGTGTGGTGTAAGGAAGTTAGACTTACATGCACAAACCATATGTTAGTTGATTTCGCCTTAATTTGGTAGATACCTTGTGGCACAATACCTTTCACCTTGCTATTGAACATTGTCCTGTTTTCCCAGCTATGTTATGGCTAGCTTGGAATGTTGCACCAGACATATAAAATGTACATACTGTATGTATACTGTATATATGGTTTGTGTAGATGAAGCCCCCAGAAATCGTACTTTATGCTTGTGTGTCTCACTGCTTTTCCCATTCATCTACACAGAGCTGACATTTACATTTTTAATTATTATTAATTTTTGTTAAGAATTTTGATAATTTGTGTGGCTAAAAATGGTGATGGTGCATCCTTTATATTATAGTAGTGACACTGATGAGGTGAGAAAAGTGCAGGCATAAGGGGCTAACATTCACAGGGTTATTCACAAAAGGGTGAAGAGTTTGGAGAAGGCAGGAGAAGCGAACAATATAGGACAACCTAGCTGGACTGGAAAGTGAGCTGAATGGGAGAATTTTTCCAAATCAGCTATTTTGGTCTAGATTGTTCACTTCTGCATTCTCCAAACTCTTCACCCTTTTGTGAATAACCCTGTAAATATTAAAGCATCACATCCCAAAATTGTATGAAAGATTCCCTTCTCATTCTAAAAAGGCACAATTGAGATAAAACTAATAATAATTATAGTAATCATCATGTCTAGCCACCCTGCCAAGCAGGAGTGACTATTTAAATTTAGCTGCTGTCAGACTGCAGTCAGTCTGATCCTGATTGATAGTCTGTGCTCATTTAGTTTCTCCTAAGCTCTCTGTTTTTGCTGGTATCTGCCTGTTGCTGGGTGTGACTTTGCATTAAAGCAGAACAGCCAATAATGATAATGGTGCATTACAAATATGTGTGTCTCCATAGCCAATCACGTGTCACTTGCACCCCTTCCCCCCCCCCCCCCGCCCCCCCCCCCGGGGCGAGGGGGCT
>NW_017308106.1:56098-69525 GCF_000935625.1 Nanorana parkeri | reverse complement strand
ATTCCCGGTTCCTGTGCCCCCCGCCCCCCCCCCCCCGGGCCTCCTGCCTGGGGTAGAGATGCTTGGATTGTCTAGGAAGGGGAGCCATGTGCTCAGACTGAGGAATGGGCCTGATGCCTAAAGAGTGAAGCTTGAAGATGGAAATGACATAGAACTTCAACAGATATGGGGCATCTAAGAAGTTGATCCTTTACTGAAGCATGGTGATTTACTCTGAAATGGACTGGTAGCTATTACATGAAGTACTACACAGCCAGCAGCGCAAGACACAGATTTCTGCAATTGGCTTAAAGGTCCTCTATCTGTAAAGGCTGCAAGTACTTTGTCCTATCACTTTTGGAGTCTACTACATCCTGGGTGCCTTGTGCCCTAACCCTCTCTTTCTCAAAGTTCTTCAATAAAAGTTCATCAGCATCTTATAATGATTTTGGGGCAACAATACAACAGTAAAACCTAGACAGGCTAGAAGGGACCAATCTATCCAGCGGCTCCTTCAGGGGTGAGCGCTACACATACTGTATGTTTTTTGTGTGATCTCAATTGCACCTTAAAAATCCCATCTGTCTGTGATGTTTTTAGTCTTTTAGGCAGATGAGGTGGTAATAATAAAGGCAAATCCTCCCTTAGCTTGAAAAAAGGACATGGTAAATCAAACATTATTTTTTTGGAGAGAAGTAAGATTAAAAAAAAGTTTTGTAAAATTCTTGCAATCCCTTTAGTTCACCTGGAAGGACTATTTTTTTTTCTCAGCAAAACTAACATTTCATTAAGGAACTTTTTGCCCAGCGTTTATAGAAATTTAACATAAATTCAGTCAGGAGAACTAATACCTTAGCTATAATTTGATGTCAACAAACGTTTTGACATCATTGTGCTTTCGCTTAATTCAGGCCTCACGATCCAAATTCCAATTCTGCCTGCAAAGCTTCTGTAAATCCAAATGCATAAACAGACGATGAATGAAAAAGTGAACAGCTTGTTCTGCATAACTAAACAGTGTGCTTCTAAATGGTCTTGGAAGTGATGAGGAAATTGCTTTTTTAATTAGATTTAGTCAATGTAATGACCATTTGCTAATAGAGCCAATGTGTATAAGGGCTTGAACAACATTTTTGGGAGAAAATTATTAAACATTCCCTGTTCCTGGGTTAACAGTGAACAATAAAACACAGTTTCTGAAATAAAGTAATACTCACATCTTATTCTTGTCATCTGCCAAACAGAAAATCATTATTCAGGTAGTTGCCTCAGCCCAATAAAAGCACAACAAAAGAATAAGCAAGTAATGTAACTTGTTATATTTACAAAGGGCACATAATAAGGCATGATTAGAAAAGCTGATGAAAATAGAAGGGCAGGTGATAAAATGTTCACTTGAACATCAGGTTAGGATTAGATATTCGCTGGGAATTTGCTGGGTTGTGACCAATGTGTTTATCTATCAGTCTGCAAATTTTCTGTTGGAACACAATTTTTAAAATATTTTGTTTTCAAAATTAGAAAAACATTCCTTCTGCAATCTGACGCGGTGAAGGGGTTACTAAGGTTACCTGTTCACAATAGATCCTCAAAAGATAAAAAGCAATGATCATGAAAAACATTTCCTGCTAGTAACTATATGCAGTCAGTGCCTGCAATTGCAATAATAATATTAAATATATTCACTTTGTTGTCTCACATATGTCTAGGTATTAGTATTATCACATTAGTGTGTTGGCCAAGTTGTCATGACAGCTGTCAAGGGACAGCTTTGGGATTTAAAGTGATCTATAATAATTCTAAAGGTGCTCACATATTATACATTTCACTGAGATGCTCTAATGGAAAACAATACGTTTTTGGGTCAATTTTATTTGAATTTTTTCACAATGTTTATTTGTTTTAAAACCTTACTTAAAGTGACAATAAAGTACAAAAAAGTTTTACCTCCCCCCAATGTTAATGTTAGCACTTACCTTAAATGAGGTTTCTTAATCTGATCTTCCACTTCTTTCCTGATGTTTTCATCTGTCCCTCCAGCGGTGCGGCGGCTCTCCGATTCAGCGCTGACTCCTCTCTGCTTGCAGGCACTTCTGATCCAGCGGTGTCTGCATGCGGGTGCACGCGTCCATAGGATTACCTTGCGTCTTTGCTCATCTCCTGGCTGAAAATCCGAACTGCACATGCGCCCGCCCCAAGATGCTTTGCGGCCGCCCAAGCAGTTTCAAATTCTCGGGCGGGAGCGCGACGAAAAAAGGGTAAGTGTAAACCGCTGTTAAAGCATTTTTGTTTTTTTCTTTTACTTTTTGCCTATATCTTGCTAGCAGCAGATATAGGCAAAAAACAGAGGGTTTCTAACCCCTTTAATCTGTTTGTTATCTTCTGCTCCAGCAAAAACCTGGCATGAGAAGATTGTTCCTGAAGACAGTGGGGTGGATGTTGGTGAGTGCTGTTTTTTTTATTTCAAAGTTTCACTCTGTGGAAGGGTAGGCAGCCTATAGCCTTATTAAAAAATGAAAAAAAGGCCTCAGTCATGAAGGGGTTAATTTTTGCTGCTATTTGCCCTTTCCCTCTTGTTCCTGGAGAAAGGCTCACAAGGTACAAGGGTGATGGTGTGGTACAGATGTTGAAGGTTGGTTACTCTGGCTGTGGACGTCACCATCTGCGCCAAAATATTTTTTTTCTGGGACACTCAGACACAATGTTGAATTAGTTTGTCAACTGGCTGCTAAGTTTGCTGGAAATGAACACCCTGCCTAAAAAGCAAGTTATTGATTGCTGGGACACACTGGCAATCCTCAGCTGCCTGTGTGCTGTGCTGGGCTTCTGGTGTGTCTCCAAACCTTTAAGGAGGAATTAGTTAGCTCCAGGCGTAACTGCCTAAAATCAATTTATTGCTGTATATGTCCCAGGATGGGAGCTTTGTTAAACTAGGGACCACACTATACAATGGGGCTTTGGCGAGGCAATGTGGCTTCCACATAAAGTTGCTGGAAGTAAATACTACTTACACCTCTGTTTTTAACACATAAGGCTTCAATATTAAAATTCCTATACTCATCAGTAACATCAAGGGGCTCTAATGCCATGTGGACAGCAACTGCCCCCGCTGCAAGCTTATTGTGTTTAATGAGTGCTGCCTACTGATTGCCTGGAAAGAGGAATTGCAGATGTGCCTATCCTCTGCTGTGAGCGGCCTGATCACAGCAATAATGTGGAGGGCAGAGATGGCCTTCTAGACAAAATAAAAGGGGTAATAAAAGGATTGAAAGGGGTAATTTCACAAGCTAGAAATGGAGCAGTTTTTCCAACTGGGCATGGGGAGATTTGGGCCTTTTATTCCTTCCACACAAGCAGGAGATTTTTGAAAAAGGCCCACACTGCCGAGCTCTGTGGACTGGCCCTGAGTGTAGCAGTGGCCTGTAAGTTTACCAACTTCTCATAGACAGCTGTTCTGTACCTGGGAGGAGTAAGAAGATAAATGCTTTATCAGCCCCCACACTACCTCCTGCGAGATGAGTCACTGGGGTAGAGAAAAAAAAAACCTAGTTCCCTAGAGCCTCAGTTCATGCCATAATAACATTGAATGAGGAAGATATGATGGAGGAAGGGGAGGAGGAAGTGGGATAGAGGAAGGGGAGGAGAAAGAAGAAGAGATGAAGGAGGAAGGGGTGGTGGAGTAGATGAAGGAGTTTGAGGAGGGAAAGAAAAAGGGGGAGAAGAAAGATGCTATTAGCAAGGCTCACCACCTTGTACCTCCATGTGGCAGCACCTCTGCCTTACAAGGCTGTCCTAAAACTAACCCTTCCTAAAACCCTAACCTAAACACTGACCCTCACACTAATCTTACCTGTAATCCTAAAATGTTACCCTAATCTCAACACTAAGGGGGCTATTCACTAAGCTGCCATAGGCAGCCAAGTGAATGACTGACCTAAAGCGAATAGCGCTGTTCGGCTATTCACTTCAGGCTGGTACGGCTGATTTCAGCCGTATATCGGCTGAAATCAGCCGTATGACGCTGATCTCTCTGCAAGTGGCCGGGGCCAGCCGTAAGATTACGGCTGGCTCCGCCAGCTGTCAGAAGCAGGCTGTCGGCAGGCCAATGGCTTTCAGTGCAGGCTGTCGGCCGGCCAGCTTCGGCTTTCAGTGCGGCTCAGCCGAGCCGAGGCACATGCGTTCGGCTCGACTGAACTGCTCGGCCACGTTCGAGAGCTGTACGGGCTATAGTGAATAGCCCGTACAGCAGCCCTTTGGCTCTACTGAACCGAAGGGGTCCTGGGGCCGAAGCTAGCCAAAGGATCGGCCGAAGCTAGCCAAAGGATCGGCCGAAGCTAGCCAAAGGATCAGCCGAAGCTATGGCTAGATCCTTCAGCTGCTTTGTGAAAAGACCCCTAACTGTTCCTTATGTAAACTTCACCCCTTATTTGCATATTCACTGGGATGCTGTGTGCTGAAGACCAACCCTCTTTGTGCCAAAAAGATTCTAGGCCAAGGTCCTAATATTTACCGACTCATGATTCTGTTTGTGTGATTATAGTTCTATTTCTGTGAACATATTTCTTTTTTTTCCAGTTCTATGATTATAGTTCTATTTCTGTGAACATATTTCTTTTTTTTCCAGTTCTATGATTATAGTTCTATTTCTGTGAACATATTTCTTTTTTTTCCCAGTTCTATGAACTTGTTTAATGTTCTGTCAACATTGTTCCTACTTTCTCTCTGTAAACCTATTTTGTGTTGGGTCAGTATGTCTTTTTTTCCACCTCTACCTCTGGACCTGTTTCTTATAGGGACTGTATGTCTCTCTGTGAACCTCTTTCTTACTGTTATAGGTTCTGGTCCCGCTGTAAACATTTTTCTACTTCTCAGTAAATGATTGTGTCATCAAAATGCCTTCTTGACACTTTTATTTGTCCTTTTCTTTGGTGATTTCTGCTTTTTTTTTTTGAGTACATTTTAATTATAACTGATTTTCACATGAACAGTTAAGATGCTGTGTGGAACAAAGCAATTAAATGGGGGGAAAGAAAAAGCTTGGAGATAGTAAAAATTGTCTCCTGGGGGCAGGGATAGACCTGAATTGTTCTGTGTACTCTGTAAATTTAGGCAGAATTTGTTAATAGTATACAAATAAATAAAATAAATACAGTTACAAAGTGAAAAAAGAGTGTCCCTCCCTCATAAAACCACTTTATTATGCCTGCTCTAATTCATTAACCAACTCACGGTTCAATATTCACACTTTGTTCTGAGAACATTAACACTGAGAAAAACATTGAATCGATGTAATGCAATGAGACAATTATTTGTTGTTGTAGGCTTGTGTTGATGAAGTTTAATTGTATTGACATCTCTGTCACATCAGATCAAAGTCCTGTTAGATCACACTTTACATAATACCCCATAAGACCAACGACAGGAAATTATGCAGGAAATATGGAGACAAAAATCAGAATATTCAGACTCTACCTGCCAGTTAATTTTGCCTCTGTTCTATTTGCTTTATCGACCTTGTGATTACACATAATGATCAGTTATGCAATATATTCACAACCTATTGCTTAGCTAGAAAGTGCAATCATGAAAAAAAAGTTCAACATTCCAGACAACATCTTGATAAAAGTGAACAAATCGATTAATCTAATGCTAGAAATAACAATTAATCAGTCAATGGCATAGAGTCATTAATCAGTCACAGAATTAATTGCTATGATTTATTGAGGAAACTAGCAACCTTGACCCATTTACTGGCAATTTTGCGGAGTATGAATTGACTTCTCTTAAAAATAATTTAAAGGAAAATGTCAGCTTTAAAGGGGAATTCCAGTTTATGCCTGATTGTTTCTGGGCAATACAAAAGTGCCAAAACTATTTCTTTTTAATATGTTGTGAATGGAAATGAATAATTGTTTGAAGCTTTACAAGTGACCCCTTATGGAGTGTGGCAGGAGAACATTTCCATCTCAGGATCTGGTCCTTGGTGTATGGTGGGGTAAAAAAAATAAGTTGGGTGCCAGTCAGTCTCTTTTTATCTTTTATTGATAATCTCAATTCTACAAGGGGTTCAGGTGTCAGGGTTCCACCCTGACTTATCTGGTTTGCAGCATTCTGGCTTGGCTGCCATTTTACCCACCTTTGATTCCTCCTTTGCCTGAGCAGACTCTGTAACGTTGCTCAATGCTTCTAGGCTCCCTCTTGTGTCTGAGTGATGATGTCACCCCACTCACTATATAAACTACTCAGTCCAGTCTGGCCTTGCCCTTGCGTGGTCTTACCTGCTAATGAATTCCTGCTACTCTAAGTATTCTGACTCTGTGTATGACCCGATCCTAACTGACATTCTCCTCTGGTTCCTGTTCCTGGCTTGTTCCTGACAATGCTGATTTCCTGGTTCCTGCTGCTGGCTTTTTCCTGACTACACTGATCTCCATGTTCCTGACCTGGCTTGTACGACTACGTGATCCGGCTCCTGACCTTGGCTTGTTCCGGTTTATGATTTTTGATAGCTCCTGTGGACACTGTTCTTAATAAATATTTTATCTAGCACCTTTTGCTTGTCTGGTTTTAATTGTGCTCTGACATCAGGATAGCCAAAAGTAGCACAAAAATAGGAAAGTATTCTGTAGAAGCAGGCCCTTTAAAATCAGCCTCAAAAGAATGACTGGTCCTATGAGAGCAGGCAAACAGACCTATTCCCCTGTGAGAGCAGTCACATCCTGAAACAGCAGGATGGGTTGGATGTTAAAAGTGCGCCCCCAGTGGATGTTCCTAGCTTGTTGCAGTGCGCTCTCTCCCTCTAGCAGGATCGGCTGAGCTCAGAGAGAGTGCAGTGTACATGGGCGCAGTTTTAACGAGCAGCCGCTGGGGGCGCACTTCTAATGTCCAGCCCATCCTGTGTTTTAACCAGGACAGGCAGTTGACCACCTAGATGTTTCTGCACACAGACTGTGCAGCACCGACAGGTATGCAATGGGAAAGGAAACTTTTCATCTGAAAAGTGCAGAAAATGTGCAGAATGATGAACTAACCCATAAAAATAAAATATAAATCAAGCACACAGAAGAAAGGTAGACAGTTTCACTATAAATAACTGAACTGAATATTTGTTGCATTTAATATAATTCTGGGTACAAGTCAAACAGAAAATGTGGAATCCACTGTGGAGATGCACTTAGATTTAGTGGAACTGTGATACCAATATATATCTTTGGAAGCAAAAAACGTATTGAGATGCACAGATCCTTCCCCTCTTAGGAGGATAGGAGGTTTTTTGTCAATCCCTGTTGTGTATATGTTTTATACATGCTTTGATGCATATCCATTGATTTTAGTCAATTGTTTAATAAATTTATACTTTTTTACATATATTTTTATAAGACTGAAGTTTATTGGTTGTGTCCCCTCTGGAGCCACTCAAAAACCCCACCTTTCTCTATACTCATCTTTAATTTTCCCTAAAGCTAAAGAAACCATTACTTGACAATTAGAAGCATGAAAATCTTCGAAGCTCGGACTTCATTCTGTGTGCCGCAGACACTGTTAAGACTTTATCTTTCAAATCAATAGCACTGACACTCACATCTCTATATTCCAGAGCAGAAAAAACCCACTCATTTGAAATGTCAGTGCTTGCCACTTGCATGTTTAATTTGTTTAGATTGCAAAGCTCATTTGGAAGTTGTATACAATGCTAATTGCAATCAGCACTTGGTTCCCATAGCGATGGCAACACAATTAAAATGGCAGAAGATGCAAGCTACACCGTGCACAAATGAATCTGTTTGTTGGTGTTTCCAATTACCTGCTGATGCAAGCGGTCCTGCAATTCAGGGATGAGAAGTTTAGCTTTTAATTGAAGTTAAATAGTAAATTAACTTTAAAGAATGCTTTGGATCCTTTCAATGCAATCTCAGAGATTACACATTGAGTTCTGATTTTCTGAAATAACTGCAATCAACCCAATGTACCAAATGAAAAGACATTGTACTTGTTCGAATTGCTATATTTATCCCTAATTGTTTTATAATTTGGCTACATACTTTACTTATTAAAAGTTTTAATTATATCCAGTGAATATGAACAAGGTGGAAAGCAGGTACCCTGAATAGTGATTTTCTGTTTCATTTATTTTCGGTTCTCTATTGCAAAATATGCTGTCATAGTACAGTATCAATTTATTTTTCAGTTACGGTTGCATTTGTTTTTAGGTAATCCAAATGGAATGGTAAAAAAATGTTCTAACACGTACTTAAAAATCTTCTGTTGCCTTCTAAATTAAATTCTAGGTGTAAATAGCACAGAGATTACATACTTCTATTGGGTGGCCATGTCTTATGCTGCCTATATTTTCCTATATCCTAGGTATACAAATAATAATTGCAACTTGTTATTCTTAGTCCCGACTCTGTCCCTACTAATGAATGTAGCTACACAGAGCATACTCAGCTTCTGTATAGTTTGTTCACTCAACAGTGTCCACTCCCTTCCAAAGACACTCCTCAATGTGCGGCATCCACGCTCCCACAAAACTCATTGAATATACTGCCTCCTCCCCCTCCACAGACATGCTCACCAAGCAGTGCCCACATGTCCACCAGTGTCCATGTTTACTCCATAGACATTGCTCTTCCCAACCCTTCAAGCTAATATCTCTTCACTCAGGGCCGGATTTACACATTTTTCTTTCCCAGGCTGGCTACTTTATGCCCCCTGCCCCACAACTCTTAACATATACACACAGCATCAAAACTAATTTACCAAGATTTACAATAGTATGGCAAAAGGCATATCATATTTACAGAAGTTGATTCAAAACCAAATTAACACAATCACTATACTTGTTTATAGAGGCACCATAAATTCTGTAACAACACAAGCAGCAACTTGTCCACCATTACAATCAGTACTGTATTGAAATATTCAAAAATATGTCCAAAAACCCAATCAGTATCATAATATTGCAACCAGCAGCATATCCAAAGACACCGTCAGTACCGTATTGAGTGTGACACAATGAGCAAAATATCCACAGACACAAACAGCACCACAGCAATGCAAACAGCAACATATCTGCAAACACAATGCGGTTGATTTACTATAGGCAAATAGGCTGTTCACTTTGCAAGGGAATTTTCCCTTAGCTTAGTGGATGTGGTGAAAATTTACTCTGCAAAGAATACCCATTATTGGATGATGGAAGTCTCACCTCATTCACTAAGCTGAGGAAAAATTCCCTATTTACCTTTAGTAAATCAACCTCAATCAGTACCATAGTGATGCAATCAGTAAAATGTCTGCAGACACAATCAGTACTGTACTGGCAGAATAAGCAACATGCCCACACACACAATTATTACAGTACTGATAAAATAAGCCCGTACAGCAGCCCTTCGGTTCGACTGCAGCGAAGGGCTCAGGCAGCCGAAGCGAGTCGAAGCTACGGCTGGATCCTTTGGCTCTTCTGTGAATAACCCTCAAAGTCTATGAAGATAACAGGAAACTCAGACACAGCTCTAAAGTATTCTTCTCCATGTGGTGTCCACTGGAGATATTTTCTCATGATGCCACTTGATGCAAATCTCAAGACCAAAACATGGCATAGAGTCTTGATATACCACAGCAGAGCAGATATGGACTCCTGTTATCCATGGACATCTTTCACAACTTACAGGATTGCATAAACTCCATTATGGAGCAATCCATTTGAAACCCCCTTTTCAGTAGCAGGAATTGCTGTTTTTTTGTAAGTATTAGTGTTTATCCCAGAGTGGAAGACAGCCTTGTGGTGCACTATAATAACAGAATTAACTTGACTAAGATGTGGGGCTTAGTACCATATTGGGAGATAACATTTAAATGTGCTATAACTTTTCTAGAAAACAGGTTACATAAAACATGTACATGCTTACCATTTTCACATTTCACTTTTAATTTGTGTATAACAGCTGAAACCCAAAATCTGTACTAAAGCACAAAGCTCTGCTTCTGTAATAATTGACTCGATTTTCACAGCAGTTATTCAGCTGTTCTAAATCCTAGCAAAGATAGGCTAAAGAAGAAGAATAAGTGATGCAGACACGACAGAAGCATTCTATGGGATTAGTTCTCCCAAGAGGTCAAAATTAATGGTATGTTTCTCCAAATGCCTCAGCGTTGTGCTTTCAGCGGTCAATCACTGGCCTTCAGCAGATCTTACTGAACATGCTGAGGCCGATGCTTTAACAATAGAATGTGCTGAAAAAAGAGCTTCACTCTCATCTCCATCTGTGCTTGGTAATGAGCACTGCTCCTCATTAGAACATGCACAAACTTAGTGCGCATTTAAACAATATATTTTCAAATGTGTCAGCAGGTGTCTCTCAAACTGCTGAAAGTCTAGATAAAAATGTATATGTTATAATATGCAATGCTTTCCAATTGATCAATTTAAATTTGAATGTGGCAATAGAAAGAAAAGGGTCACTGAGCCTAAAGTATATCAAAAGTCAAAACTTTGTTTTAATTTCGGATAGAGTGTTAAACTGTTAAAACTCCTGGCATTTTTTTTATTTATTTGCCATCTGCGTCTCATTGAGGATACTTCCCTTCATATGTTGTCATGTAGACACAACAGAAGGTGAGAGGAAATCCCTTCAAGGTGAGAAAGATACCCTCTTTTGCCACCAGAGCAATGTCCCCATTGGAAGACTTCCCCTCTATTTGTGTTCTTGTGAAACTGAAAAATGTGGGATTTTCTTTCAAATAGAGAAAGTGAATTTCCATAGACAGCAATAAACACCTGTTCAAACCTAACAAATAACATGTTTTGGCTTACATGTACTTTAAAGAAATCCTTTGATTTGCCCACACAGAGCAAAGCAACAGTTTGGCATTAATGTATCTCATGCCATTAGCATATACTCACTGCCCCATTGAGCTGCCAAGAGCAGAGAAGACAGCAGGTATCTCTCGTGCCTGTAGATGTGAAGAGTCCTCAGGTCTGAGTAGGATCCGCCTGGAATGATATTCCCCTCATACAGCACAGTGGAATTGAACCTGTAGGTTCAGGGTTCTGTAACAACTTCTGGCATATAAGATAAGTAAAATATTTTGTTAGCACACCTTGAATCTCACATCTTAGTGCTAACATCACAATACAGTGCAAAGTTTCAAGAACACGCAGGTACAACCAGCAAATCACAATTCCCCTGATTTCTTCTCAGCGTATGTTTGCTTTTTTTATGCAAATACAATCAACACCTGGTTGCAATTATGCAAATACAATCAACACCTGGTTGCAATTAACAGATTATCTGGATTGGAGCAACATTCGCCATAATTATTCCCAGATAATTTTTCTACAAGTCATTCTGAATTGAGAAAGCTGGTCAGATGACCAGTGAAACGTCTTCAAGAAAAATACAGCAAGTCCAGTTGCCTTGACTTTTTTTTTTACAGATATAGGAAAAAAGTATTTTTTCCCTATGGTCCTCCACTCCATCTAGTGGCCATGGTATTAGATCACAATACATTAAACCTAAAAAAGAAAATATATAGCAATTATTTTGCCATTATTCACACAAAACAAAGCATCTGCCCAGCAAATTGATTATAAATATACCGTTGATACCGTTTTGTAATATACCGCTTTGTAACATGCAATTTGCTGGAAATAGCAACTAAACGGAACCTAAACCACACATTAGCTTGGAGAGTCCGTATATAGGCTGAAATCAGCCGTACATCGGGTGGCTTCAGGTCGGCTGAACATGCTCTGCATGTTCGGCCGACCCGATGTGCAGAAAGAGTTCGACTCCAGATGTTGGATCGGCTAAGCCGAACCTCCAGCAGGCTACTCGCTGCTGTTCGGCCTATTCTCATAGATGCCAAACAGCAGTGAGTGAATAGGCAAAAGCATTCGGCTCGGCTGTTCTGCTTGGTACTTCCGTGGTACCGAGCAGAATAGAAAAACAGTTTCAAAAGTAGTAAAAAATAAAATAGAAAATGATTGGGCGGAGCTAGCAGTGACAGCTAGCTCCGTCCAACTGTTTTCTATTGGCCGGGCGGTTGTGCTGCCGTCAGAATAAAAAATATTTTTTATAGCTGGAGATCGACATATCCCCTTTACCATTGAGTAATATTCCCTGGTTGCCAATAGAGAATAGACCAAATGGGCATACCCTACCCTTCTTGGTAAAACCGGTTTGGGACAGGTCTATTATTAAATATAATCTATCTTCCAGACCCAGGCCTTTGACACCCATTATAGGAAATCCACAATTTCCACCAGGTATGCAGGAGGCCCCCTTCCTAAACACGGAGAGTAGCTCCCTGGAGCAAGTATAGCAGGCTCTAGAGATAGGGAAAGAAGAACTGAAAATAGAGTTAAGACCGGAGAAACAAATTAATGGGAAATTATGGATGGAGGCATTGCAACTATCAGACTATATAAGATACCTCAGGGCCCGTAAAACCCTGAATAGGCCATTTACACCGTTTGAGAAACTATGTGTGAGTAAAACTCCTATCACACATATGTTGTCGGTGATTTATGGCCTGTTGAGGGAAGAGGAGGCTAAAGGACATGCAAAGTACATGAAAAGATGGGAACAAGATTTGAGAAGAGAAATATCAGAGAAAGAATGAGGGAAAATATTTAATATGGTACATGGCTCCGTTACCTCCTCATTCTTTCAAGAACAAAACTATAAAATACTGTCTAGATGGTACAGGTGCCCAGAAGGAACTAAACGAATACATCCAGAAAAATCAGATAGATGCTGGAGGTGCAGTGTAGAGGAGGGGACGTACTTGCATATCTGGTGGAGCTGCCGAGAATACAGCCGTTTTGGGAAGCGGTATTTGAAGTTTACCGCTCCGTGGAGGTATCAAATATTGAAATGGATCCCGTAATTGCACTATTATCATTGTTCCCTGGCCCCATAAAAAAAGATAAAAAATAATATTTTAAGATTCGCAATGGCCGCTGCCAGAGTAGGTATTTCACGCGGGTGGAAATCTACGGAACCACCTACATAATGGAAGAAATAAGACATATGGAGGAATTATGTGCAAGGGATTCAGAAAGGAAGGATAACTATGACAGGGTTTGGGAGAAGTGGGAAGTGTATAGACAGTCAGAGGAATATAAGAAATGAGAGATATACAAATAACATACTTAGCTATTTACTAATTGGTTAATATTGCATTTGACCTGTATGAATGATAATTTAGAAAGGGGAATAAAATATCCTTATCTGGGATGGAGGGAAGGGATAGGGAGGGATAGGGGCATAAGGAGGGGATAAATGATTAAGGTGGGTAAGGGCATCACAACACAGGGTTAAGTTATTGTGGATGGACCTTCGGATCCTCTTATGCTGGTTTTTTTTTAGGACTCACTTAAGGATAAATTAAACATCACTTTTAGAGGGATGGGGAGGGGGGGGGGGGGGGGGGGGGGGGAA
>NW_017308106.1:0-56054 GCF_000935625.1 Nanorana parkeri | reverse complement strand
GCTCACTATAATTAAGAAGAGAAAGGAATGGGGTAGGGTATTGCAGTATGGATTTATACACAAGGATTAAACACAGTAGTAGAGGGAGGAATATATAATAGGAAGAATTGAGAGCAAATTAAAAAATAACACTTAGGAGGTAATAACATATCACGTATAAGGTAATCCCCACCCAGATGAGGATATGAGTAAGGGAGGGAAGGTGAGGGGAGAGTTGAGGGAGTAACATAGATATGAGTGAGGTAGGATATGTTTTGTGAATGATTTGGCAATGCGAAAGTAACGTATTAGATGTTTGTTAATTAGAATATGCATAATTTATGTTAAGAGTCAACAAACGGATATCTAAAATTTTTATGAAGTTGGTATAACTGTGAATATGTGAAATAATAATAATAAAAATATATTAAACCAAAAAAAAAATTACATCACCATAGGAATGCATAGCTAGATTCCTATTGGCTATTTCACTTTGCAATAGCCAAAAGCAAACTAGCTTTTGAACCCGCCCTCTGCTGCTGTCAATCACCAGAGGGGGACCTAATGGAGAACTGCAGGTCCCCCTCTGCTGATTGACAGCAGCAGTGGGCAGTTGCAATAGCTAGTTTTTTTTTGTTTTTAATTCTGACGGCAACCAACGGCTCCGATGTCAGAAGAAAAAAAAACGAGCAGGAAAGGTTTACTCTGCTCGATTGAGCAGAGTAAACCTTTCTGAGAGAAATTGTTTCTCTCCCGGGCGGCCTGGAGTCGTATTAGACTCCCAGAGCGTCCGTGAGAGTAATGACAGATGGCGTTCCTGGTTACCAGGTAACCAGGAACGCCATCTGTCATTACACACTGAGAACACGGAGAGGACGCTCTCAGTGTGTAATGACAGCGTCCCTGGTTAGCTGGTAACCAGGGACGCTGATCTCTCTGGAAGTGGCCGGAGCCAGCCGTCATCTCACCCAGCTGTCAGAAGCAGGCCAGCTTCGACTTTCAACGCGGCTCGACTTCAGCTCGACTGAGCCGCTCGGCCAACTTCGGGAGCTGTATGGGCTATAGTGAATAGCCCATACAGCAGCCCTTCGATTCTACTGAAAAGGGGCCGAAGCTAGCCGAAGGATCAGCCGAAGCTACGGCTAGATCCTTCGACAGCTTAGTGAATAGACCCCTATGTGTTGGAATGTGAATTGGGCCAAACTCTGTTTACAAATTAAAACTGCTTTGTGGGCCACAGCTGCTTTTTTTCTCCACCAACTCCACTTACATGAAGAGAGTTTTTGCCTTCTCAATCAAACTGTTATATTTTCCAAATATTTCTAAATCATGTGGCAAATATTCGGTGTAGTTATGCTAAGGGGCCCTTTTAGATACAAGTATTGATGTGTTTAATGTGCCTTTTTAGTCACCGTCCTCTCTAAAAGAAAATATTGTACATTATTCCAATAGTCTGTACTCAATATGTATGGCTGTCTGTGTTGGATTGTGCCCGATTAATTATGGGCAGAGCACTGAGCACTCAGAACAAGACTTGTCTAAGTCTGTCACAACCCAATGACAGTACCAAGTGGAAAGTAGGGATGTGTCACAAACTGACATGATAACCATTCACTCCAGAGGCATCACATTGAAATGTGCATTTTACTATATTTAAATCCAACAAAATGAGACCAAAGTGAGATTTTTGTCACAAGCATTTTTTTTCCCATTTCCCAGGGCATGTGGACATTTAATGCTGCTGGTAGAGTGTATTTCATGTCACATAATTGCTTTAGCTGGACAGATATATTGCAGATAGTTATTCATATTGAATTTTAAGTACTATCTTTCAATAGGCTTTAACTTATAAAACATATCTAATAAGATGTGTTTCTTACAAGTACATAATGCGGAAGTCTTGACAGGTCCTAGAGCTCTCTGCGTATGTGCGAGTTAGAAATTTTAGGTCATTGCTTTTTTTTATGGCAGACACCTTTCAATGTTCTAATATAAATAGCAAGCCAACATGCAGCATGTGGAACACACTGTAGTTTGAACTGCACTATGAACAGCATCAATATAGAAAGGGCTGCATTTACGTGACTCTAATAAGGAAGTACATTTTACCTAGCCTAGTGACCCTTTGTTCATTCTGAACGCCCAAGCATGTGAAATGGAATTTAAAAAACCTAGAAATTTCCTTTGCACATGACTTGGCGATTGAAGTGCATACAGCTTGACTGAACTAAGTGATTCAAGCCCATTGTGTTCTATATTCAATACCAAATGCATCAATAACATATGGATGAATAGCGGGGGGTATTAACAGTGATTTGTAGGGTTAGGCAACTGGATTTAATGTGGTTTTACTATGCTGATAATAAAGCAGAGTTCATTTTTGTGAAGTATGGCACCTTCAATTCATCATTTGCAATATTTATTACCATGACATCATCATCAATATACACTGATCAGCCATAGCATTATGACCACTGAGAGGTGAAGTGAATAACATTGATAATATTGTTACAATGGCACCTGGGAGTGGGTGGGATATATTTCGGCACAAAATTAACATTTTATATTTGAAGTCTATGTGTTGGAAGCAGAAAAAATGGGCAAGCGTAAGGATTTGAGCATCTTTGACAAGGGCCAAATTGTGATGACTAAACGACTAGGTCAGAACAACTCCAAAATGGCAGCTTTTCTGGGATGTTTCCAATCTGCAGTGGTCAGGACCTACCAAAAGTGGTCCAACGTGAGGAAAAGCGGTTAACCAGCAACAGGGTCATGGGTGGCCAAAGCTCATTGATGCATGTGGAGAGCGAAGGCTGGCCCGTGTAGTCAGATCCTACAAAAGAACTAAAGTGGCTCAATTTGCTGAAAAAGTTAATGCTGGTTCCGATAGAAAGGTGTATGTCAATGTCAATGCATTGCAGTTTGTTAAGTATGGGGCTGCGTAGCTGCAGACTGGTCTGCCCATGCTGACCTTTGTCCACCACCAAAAGCACCTACAATGAGTATCAAAACTGGCCAACAGAGCAATGGAAGAAGGTGGCCTGGTCTGATGCATCACTTTTTCTTTTGCACCATGTGGATTATGCCTGTGTGTCGCTGCTGTCGTGAGTTCTGTTTACAGTGGTGTACAAGAGGCCAGGTCAGATTAGTAACTTATACTGCTTGAATTTAAACAAAATACATTTAAAATGCATTTAATGATTATGTAATCAATACAGAGATGCAGTAATGTGTGTCTTTTAGGGCTGCCTGAAGTCCAGCTTTAAAGCAAAAGCATAAGGGTGGCAGTCAAGCAACTGCTTTTTTCAATAGCACAGATCAGCAATAACTGATTTTGCTTTTCTCTCATGACATGATAAGAAGCCTGTCATTAGATGGAAAAAGTATACAGCAAGTAAAGTCGGACCAGAGTCAGACCTGCATACTTCTGCTTTAATGGCTGAGAAAGGTTTAGAGCCATTAGTTCATCCTGGCAATGACTATCAGGGTGATCTAATGGCTCTAAATCTCTTCTTAGTCCTTAAATATCAAAACTAGCATAGTTAGGCCCACCTGACTGCAGTCTGGGGTCTGCTAGCAATGATAAGATTGCACAGGGAAATGGGGGAGCTGAGCCTAATCCTCCAAGGACCTACAGCACTGGCTTGCCTTTGGCACTGGCTTGCCATAGGTCTACTGAAACTCTTTATAATTTTATCTGTATTAAAGTGATATTGAAGTCCAAAGGTTTTTAAGCTATTTCAAATGCTGATTAAATCACTTACAATGGATGCTGCTTCTTGATGTTTAAATGTTTTAGTTTTCTGCAGAATCAGCTGGTCCCCTGAGCATTGGCCCTGATATCCCGTTTTAGGTTGGCTCCTTTGCCTTGCATGATCCTATTGAGCCACAATTGTGTGTGCTAGTTAGCTGTGTATGTCTCCACAAACACACAGACACAGCAAGGCAAGTAATTCCCCTCTCCTCTAACTCCCTTCTCAATGCTAGTAGATGGACAGCTGCTGGAGACTGTGCTCCCCCTTGTGATCTTGTACTGGACAGGAAGTGTAGGGATGTGGAGCTGAGAGAGTTGGAGCCAAAGCTCTGAAACATGATGAATGTAAGTGCTTGGGCAAAAATTGAAAGAAATACTTTGCTGTGCAATGTGAATTTGTTTTATCCTAATCTTTTATTGAAAACAAGTTTGAGAGTTTAATACTACTTCAATTAATACTTTAATGAATACTCTACCATCCACTGGGAAACTGACACTTCCAGGGATGGCGATCTCCTAGGTTCCCCACAGCTCTCACTGTTTTGGCTCCTCCCTCCCGTCTCATGTCACTGTAAGATACATTTGTGAGGTGAAAGCAAGGAACCATTAAAAGCTGCGGAGGACCCAGGAGATTGACACTCTTGGAAGATTCAGATTCCCAGCGGACTTTGGGGGATTATTTCACAGTAGCAAGCCGTGTCTGGCGGTATGGACATTAGTAAAGGTGAGTATTTTCTACCTTTTTTTACAGGTAACAAAGCTTTTAATAATAATTTCTCATTATAAGGTCACATTAAAAGACAGTATGACAGTATACCTAGTGGAACATTCGATTCTATTTATTCTATAGGTGGCTCAAGGACAGATATGGGAGCCTGCCATTTCCGCTTCCCCTTGGCATCTCCGTACCTTGTATTCCTGCCTGAGTGGAGGGACTTCCCCAGATGCGAGTCTTTCTCACCATCATCATATATCCTATTCATGGTATTTATTTATGTATTTATTTAAATTCAATATTTTTTTTAGGTTTGCATATCCGTATTCAATGAGCTCCTTAAGGACATCAGCATGTCCTTGAGTGTAGAGTCAGAGATGGGCTGGTGCGATGTGGGGAAGGCCTCAATGGGTGCTATGAGTGGGGTGCTATGGGTGCCTCAATGGGTGCTATGGGTGCACTGTACACATATGACTGCATGGCCACTACCACCTCCACTACTATCATCAAGTTTGCTGATGATACTGTTGTGGTCGGACTGATTGCCGGCAACAATGAGACGGCCTATTTGGAGGAGATTAGGAATCTGGAGAATTGGTGCCAGAGGAACAACCTCCTCCTCAATCTCAGCAAGACAAAGGGGTTGATAGTGGACTTCTGTAAAAAGCAGGAGAGAAAATACCAGACCCCCATGATCAATGGAAGCCCAGTGGAGAGAGTGGATAGTTTCAGATACCTCGGTGTACATATTACGCAGGACTTGCCATGGTCCTGTCATATCAACACCGTGGTGAAAAAATTCTTTTCTCTTTTTTGGCTTACGACTGTAATTAGGGGTGTGGTGTCTCCAATTTAGTGCTGATCCCTAACTATCTCTTTTTACTACATATTCTACCATTGCCGTAAACTGTTTTAATATATGCAAGCTCCAGCAAAAATGGCTTCTACTGCATGATTTCATTACAAATGCAGACTAATATATTGCGGTTACCTGGCTAGTGCATGAATTTTGTTGGGATGTAATGACAAATGTATAAAATTCTGCATTATAACAAAAGATGTGTCATTATGCTAGAGGTATGGATTAAGGGATAAATGTTCACTTTACCGAAAATTCATAATTGTCATTGAGAGCTGTGTTTTCCAGTAAGAACATAATAGCTTCCAATCATTCTGCACATTTAATTATTCTAAGGATATTTACAGCATTTTTTATTTACTTTTTATTTTGTTACAATTCACTTTTAGTATTGTGCAGTCACAGTGTTACTGGAAAATGCCTCAGTTACAGCCAGGGGAAAGGAGAACCTAAGGTACACTCACCAGGGAGCGAACATCAGTACTGAGTCCTTCAGATGCTCCAGGTCTTGTCAGGGGATGATGCTCTGAGATACACGCTAGACAGGAAATATAAACTGCTCTAATTAGAGATGAAAGCACTCAATGTACAGACAAAACAAAATCACATAATCACCAGCCAAACATGTTTATTACAAGCAGAATGTTCCCCAAAAAAGTTTATTTTTTCCATGTGTATAGATTATTTGTTGCATTATGTTTAAGCTCACATATAATTCAATGTCATTAAAACATTATGAGCTCTAAAAAATATGAAAAGCAAAGTGCAGTTTTATATTTGTTTTTGGTGGAGTTTGGAAGAAATCATAACATATTTTGTATTTTTGAGTGGGCAGTAGAAAATTATAGATGAACAGCAGACAAAAGTGATTTTTTTAATACTTGCACAGTTAGGCCCCTTTCAGACAGGTGGTCTGATCGGGTGTGCCTGAAAAACTGACAGGGGAACCCGATGGGATGCCCAATGATAGTCTATAGGCAGCCAGATCTAAACAGACAGGTATCCTTTCACATCCGGTTGCCCCTGGCTCTGGCCAGGTTCGGGAAAACAAACAGAACAGTATTCTGTTTCGCCGGACCTGATCGTGGCAGATCAGGAGTAATCTAAGTCTGTTTAAATCCAATTCCCCATAGACCGATATGGGGTCTGGTCACTTTTAAGTTTTTTTCTCTTATCACAAGATGGAGGAAAAAACTGGATGGATAGGGATGCCACAGCAGTGACATTCAATTCATAATGCTCAGATCAGGAGGAGATTAATGCATGAATCTCCTTCTGACTGGATAGTGTAAAAGGGGCCTAATAAAAAAAAATACCATTGATGCCCCATCACTGGGCACTGCAGAGTTCATTACATTTCTGTCCTGATGATAGCCAACATTCGGATATCAAGGTCCAGCTGATGCTTAGTACAATGAGTTGTTTGCTGTATCCTATACTCCATTCAGAAAAGTTATTTAATTATTTGCAATGAATGCAAAGCATTCTGTAAATGGAGGAGGCGTGCATAAATGTCACAACCTCCCCTCCTCCAATCACAGAACATCTTGCATTTATTGAACAGAATGCAAGGCCTTTTCTGCATGTAGGATAGAGTACAAAGAGCAACTCTGTGACTGTACTGACTGTACTGCAGCCAGAACTTGATATCTCAGCTCCGTTCTGAGATAATAAGACAGTGTGGGCTGAATGAAACTAAAAAATTTCACGAAAGCTACAGTGGCCAGAGATGGGGCATACTTTATCATTGATAATTTATTTTTACTGTGCAAAAATCACTTTTATCCAGAGTTCAGCTTTAAGCTTGCTTCTGTTGGCCACAGACAATGTCTTAGACATTAAGGGCCCATTCAGATGTCAGTGATGTGTTGCGGTGTGTTAACTAACTTGTATTAATATGTGCAGGGTTAAGGCAGGTGCCAACACACCACAACACAGGGAGAAATAGACATGTACTATTTGTCCCAACACAGCTTACCCCAATGTTGCAGTACAAGTGCTTTGGAATTGTTTTGTTGGGGTGCCATTTAAAATTAATGTTTAAAAGTGTTATCTGGAGTTCAGATTTAATCTGTTAGACAAATCCATCTAAATCTGCTGCAGGGTGACAATGCTGCTGTCCAAGGGTGGCTCCGTTGCTCCACAGTAGAATAGAGCAACTCTAAGACAGGAAGTGTGTTACTGGTCAGATCACCAGGTGAAAATAATAGAAAAAATGAAAACTATGTAGCTGCCACATCTAAGTTTTAGTAAGCTGCAATATATTAAATTTTTGCTTCTAGGTTTAGATACACATTCATTTCTCGTACTCTCTGGGATGCTGCAAGTTTTTGATTTAGGTCTTGTGAACACTGTGAAATTGTTTTTATTTAAAATCTTTTAAAATCTTTGAAAAGTAATTGAATAGGTTAGAATTCTGATCCAATCTGTATTTCTGCCTGTGATATGTTCTTATGTGTTCATACCTGCCACAACTGTCTAAGAGACATTGAAATTCAAACATTTAAAAAATGAAAACCCCTCTCCCTGAATGTTCCATAATGCGGTCATTATGTGCAAGGATAACGTGTGCATCACATCAGTCACCTAAATTAGCTTTTTGGGATAATTTGCCATTCTATATCTGCAGGTTGTTATCGATGTGTGGCTATACATTAGAGGATACACAAGATGAAAAGTGGAAGGTGAAGACTCTAAGCATTCCCCAAATGATAATTGTGCGTCCTGCTATTTATATTGTTAGCAGGTTTATTTTACTTGAATGAGACAATGTCCACTCCAAGAATTAGAAATAGTATGAGTTTAAAGTATAAGAATAGAGAATAAGGTTTAAGTAAATTAAAAAGATAAGTAGTAAATTATATCAATGGAAAAAGGAGCAAACATAAATACATATATTCTTAGCATGTTATCAAACATCATTATTTGGAGTTGTTACCTTCAGATACTTGTTAGATTTGACTTGCACGTAATCAAAAATGCATGATAGATTTATTTGCGTAACTGTTAGGGTTAAAATAAAAAAAAAGAAGTAAGATGGTATTTGTGGTTTTGGCACACGCATTCTGTAAACAAATGGCATTTTACTGTTCAATTCAGGTTGTTGCGTTGAGTTGCTGTTTAAAATGATATTAAAATCAAAAGGATATTCAGGTATTTCAAATGAAGATGAAGTCACTTACAATGGATGCTGTTTCTTGATATTTAAAAGTTTTAGTTTCCTGCAGAATCAGCTGGTCCCCTTAGCACTGGTCTTAATATCCTGTATTAGAGTGACTCCTTTCTCAAGCAGTGTGCTATGCACCCATGTGTGTGCTAGTAAGCCGTGTGTGTCTCTACAAACATATAGTAATAGCACATCAAACAGACACAATCAAGCTACTACCCTCCTCCCTGACCCCCTCTCCTCCCTCCTCCCTTTTCCAAGCCAGTAGATGGATAGTTGCTGAATTCTGCTCTGTCCTTTGTGATCTTGTACTGGACAGGAAGATCAGGGATGCTGAGCTGAGTGACTTAGAAGCAGCTGTTCACAAACATAATGATTGTGAGTTTTTGGGAAAAATAGAAATAAATTACTTTGCTGGGCAATGTATATTTGTTCAATCTGGATTCATTATTGAAAAAAGTTTGAGAATGTAATACCACTTTAAAAAAGATCTCCAGTAAAAACCTTTATTTTAATCTGGAGTCAAATGCTGACCGTTTTAAAGTTTAACTCCAAGCAAATAGTTAAATGCTCAATTCAAATAAATATAGGTGAGCTGTTTTACCTTCTAAAAGATTTGTATTTCTATTTATGACAGCAGTGGAGTGTGGTATCATGATAGCTATCAAGAAAAGTAGAAGTTTGGATTTAGGATGATACCATTTATTGGTAAACAGTAACTAAATAGACTGTAGTGCAAGCTTTCAGGGCATGCTTTGCAGGACTCTGAATTATGGCCTTTACAGTGACAGAAATTTGATGTGCCGCTCTGATTTTCTGTAAACCATCATCCCAGGCGTATCATCAATCAATGGGACCCACACCATTCTCACTTCCCACTTATGTGTAAAGTGGGACAGAACGGCTCCCCTGTCTCACAGAGACACTGATCCCTATCTACATATGTATCTTAAACTTTTTAGTACCCAATGCCACTTACACTGCATGCCTTAGGTTGAAAACTTCTGCATCTCTTTGCTGTTTCCTGTATAAAATGAATGTACTTTACTGTCAGTTCATATTGGATGTGGACAGTTAATGGACTCAGTGGACAGTTAATGGACTCAGTAGACTCTGATATCACACCCATATTGCATGTCTCAGCACAGAAGGACACCCGGCCCCTCCAAAGTGCAACCGGGCTCTGATATTCAGCGTTTTTTTTATAAAACGAGGTCATCGGGGGGAAGTGATCGCGCCGGACACCATGGCACAGACGCGTGCGGCCTACGCCTGTAACACTCCAGGAAAACGTGGGGGAGCATCGGTACCAACACTGGCGGTAACAGAGGCGGCAATCCGGCCGGATCGCCCTGATTCCCCCATCCTCACGCCACTTCTCCCTGTTGTGAGCACGCCGTCTGAGCCGGAGGCCTCCGGGCTTCAGGCGGGCTCGAGTGCCGGGGAACTCGGGGATTGGTGGCACTACCTCCCTCTCCTACCCACGAAAAGAGATCTGGATGATATGGCAACGAAAATCGTTGCTGCTCTACGCCAGGAGGTACACGAAGTAAAGCAGCGGGTCACCACCCTGGAGACACAGGTCACTACAGTGGAGCTAACCACCTCACAACTGTCGCAACGCATTTCAGCCCTGGAGGGGGCCCAAGGAGAGACACAGCAAAAACTCACCACTCTATTCCTACATCAGTATGATGCAGAAAATAGAAGTCGCCGCAACAACCTGCGTGTGAAGGGTGTACCGGAGGCAACGTCTGGTGCTGAGCTTCGTACCACCGTAGCGGCAGTCCTGAACTTGTTATTGGAAAAGCCCCCCACTGACCCACTGGAACTAGACCGGGTCCACAGGGTGCAAACTTACCGCTCCCAGATGACTGGTGCACCCCGTGACGTTCTCTGCCGGGTGCACTTTTTCACAGTCAAGGAAACCATCTTACGGGCAGCGTGGAGTAAAGGCACGGTCCAGTTTGACGGCGCACAGATCCAAGTAATGCCTGACCTCTCCCGCCATACACTGAGGATGAGACAGATCCTGAAACCTCTCCTGGATTTGCTACGTGACGTGGGTGACACTTACAGATGGGGTCATCCCTTTCACCTCATCGTCCAACAGCATGGATCCTCCTTTGCCCTCCACACCCCGGAGCAGCTGCCCGATCTTTTCGCATTCCTTGAGATGGATGCCGTGGCGATCCCATGCTGGCTCGACTTCCCCCATGACCCATTTTCCTCTGCGGGCCTTCCACCTCGTACATCGCAGGCTACCGCTCGGGGGGGCAGACGCAAGGCCAGGAGACCCTATCCTCGCCGGGACACAACTTGGAGTGAGCCCTGACTTCAACCACCTTCGGCAGCACCCCCGGTTGGATTATCCGATCCCTGCTTGAACATCTACTCGGGGCTTCCTTCAAACCATCGCAGAGGGACTTCCGCCACCATTGCACCACAAGGGTGCTCGCATACAGGTGGTGTATGACATACCTATACTGTTGTGCACACCAGTTTGATGACTTCCTATCCTTCCCAGTTGGGTCGGCAGGGTGGGCTTATGCGACAGACACTGCCTTGTTTGACCATGTCAATCTTATTCCCACCCTTGCCGTGGTTACTGACTAGCCGGGCACACGAAAAGGCGGTTTTTGGCCTACCTTTCACGTCATCGCCACCCGGGTAGTACTGTTAGGTTACCTTCACAGAAGAGGTCGGAGTGGTAAGATTGCTTCTCGACTAATGCTAATCTGCTCTACTTTGACCAGCACTCGAACATTGCTGAAGCTTACTTACTTGATATATTGTTGGGCTCCACCTCGAGGGCATGGGGCAGGGGATCATGCGTTGACGGGTCCCTCTACCTGGGATTCCTCCCCCGACCCCCCGCCATATCGGATGGGGGGGTGGGGAGTGGAGGGGCACCATGACCATGATCCTCTGTCGACAAGCCTTCCAGTTTTTGACTGTTCCGCCTGGCATCTCCCTATGCAGTTTAATGTGATACTTCACTCTCATGTTATAGGAACTGTTATGTAACCTGCTCTTTAATACACACAAGCGCCTGGCGCCCCTGACCTCGGCCTTCCAACTGCTGAGAGGTACAGTGGCGTACACGCATAGGGTAACTTTACCTGCACTTCAGTTGGCCAGGGGGAATATCTCCTGGCAGCATGCAGTGCTGTACCTGATTACCTGTTTTCGCTACTTACTACCCCCACATAGGCTTGCCTCGTTCATTTTTGAACGGGACTTTAATCGAAATTTTAGTTTGAACTGACCTGATAAATACAAAGTACGTTATTTGTTGAGCCACGTGGTACATTCCCATACCTGTCTTCTCTTCCTCTCCCCTCCTTCAGCTCCCCCCATTCTCCCTTTCTCTCCCCCCTTGTACTTACCTTCTTTCTCTAGGGTTCCGGATGGGTTTTGAATACCTGGGAAGCTGTCATGGGGCCCCTGGGGATAACCTCTCTGAACGTCCGTGGGCTTAATATCCCGGAAAAAAAGATCTAGACTGCTGTCGGACCTCAGACGATCACGCACTCAGGTGGCATATATCCAGGAGACACACTTCCAGCATGATAAGGTACCCAAACTTGTCAACAGAGACTTCACCTGGTCGTATCACTGTCCCTCTCCGCTGTCCAAATCCAAGGGGGTGAGCATTCTGCTGTCCAAAGACGTCCCATGGACCTTTGGGAGCTAGTTGCTGGACACTGATGGGAGATACATCCTCCTTAAAGGGAAACTTGGTGACCCCCAGGTCACTTTGGCTAATGTTTACTTTCCAAACACAGACCACCTGGGGTTCCTACAGGCTCTGGTCCCACGACTGTTAGAATTTGTGGAGGAGGTACTGATTTTTGGAGGGGACCTCAACTTCCCACTAGACCTGCTCTGGGACGTCTCGACAGGGACCTCTCACCTTTCATACGCCTACCTACGGAAACTAAAGGCGGAATTACACCTTCTCCACTTAGTGGATGTATGGAGACTCTGTCACCCTACCGGACGTGACTTCACTTACTTCTCTGCACCCCATCAGAAGTACTCCCGTATAGACTACCTGTTTGTGCAACACAAGGATCTCTCACTGGTGCGAGGGGCCACCATAGATAATATTCTAATGTCTGACCATGCTCCCATACATCTTACCCTGGACCTATTGGCTCCGCGGTCCCCGTGCCCGTCATGGAGACTCAATGAGTCCCTGTTGCAAGACCCGCTGGTTAAGGCAGAGGTAGAAACAGAACTGAGAGCATTTTTTGCTGTCAACGCCCCTTCCTCAGCCCCACCGTTCATGATCTGGGAATCTCATAAATGCGTAATGAGGGGCCTACTTATTAAACATGGCGCGCGGAAGAAAAGGGAATTGACCTCCAGGATCGCGTTCCTCTTATCTCGCCTTCGGGTTTTGGAAGAGGAAGAGGCATAAGAGGTCGCAGGCTGCAAACTCGGGGTCTGAATTAGTGGAGATACGGACAGAACTTAATGCCCGGTTTTTCAAACGGGTTAGGGGCAAGTTACTAAAGGGGCGTAGGACTCTATACGAATACGCAGACAAACTGGGGAAGCTGTTGGCTAATGCTCTCAGGGGTCCACATCGTCGGTCTTATATCTCCCACGTGATCACTTCCTCCGGGCGCAAGGCGACTATATACTCGGACATTGCGACGGAATTTAAAGCATACTATGAGTCCTTGTACAACATAGGGGGTGGGCCTTCAAATGCACGGGAACGTCCCCCAGAGGCAGCCATAATACAATACATCCGGGTGTCCGGAATGCCATCGCTTGCAGCTGAGGACAGGGATAGTATGGAGGCTCCGATCCGCCCCGAGGAACTACTATGGGCGCTGAAGAATACCCAATCTGGGAAAGCCCCAGGACCGGATGGCTTCACGCTTCACTACTACAAAAATGTATCCGACGCCCTGACGGGTGCCTTCCTGGCGGCATACAATGGCATTCTGGTGGGTCCACTCCCTCCGACGGACACTTTACACGCATGGATCACGGTGCTACCAAAACCCGACAAAGACCACACCAACACCAACAGCAATTATCGTCCCATAGCGCTGTTAAACGTGGACTTGAAATTATTCGCGAAAATAATAGCCAATAGACTGCTGCCATTTCTCCCACAGCTTGTTCATCCTGACCAGGTGGTTTCATACCGGCACGTGAGGCTAGAGATGACATCACCAGAGCCCTTGGGGTGATATACCAGGCTAAGAGATCGGGGACCTCGATGATGTTGCTATCCACGGATGCCAAAAAAGCATTCGATAGGGTGAGCTGGGCCTTTATGTCTGGGGTTCTCCGACACATTGGCCTGGGGACGAACATGCTGACATGGATAATGGCTTTATACTCCTTCCCATCGGCCGCGGTTCGCGTAAATGAAACTAGATCCCAGACCTTCCCCCTGACCAGACAGGGATGCCCCTTGTCCACCCTAATTTTTGCGCTTACTTTGGAACCATTCCTACACACCGTGCGGAACTCTGCGAACATTTCAGGGCTCTCTACCTCCACGGGAGAACACAAGGCCGCCGCATACGTGGACGACCTCCTCTTCTTCATTACGAACCCTGCAACCTCCCTCCCTCACCTGCTGACAGCCTTCGAGGCATATGGCCAACTATCCGACTTTAAAGTTAACCTTCAAAAATCAGCGGCCCTCAGGACTTGGAAAGCATATATACCATCAACTTTCACCCCCTTCTGAAGAAGATTGCCAATGACCTCAAGGCCTGGCAACCCCTGCACATCACCTGGCTAGGTCGCTGTGCAGCGGTGAAAATGAACGTACTGCCAAGGCTCTTATACCTCATGCAGGCCCTCCCCATCAGCCTTCCGTCTCATTTCTTCCGGACAATACACAGTGACATAATTTCTTTCATATGGGCGGGTAAGACACCTAGGCTCAGCAGACGTATTCTTTCACTTCCCAGGAACAGAGGGGGAGTGGGACTGCCAGACAGCTCCACCTATTACTCTGCAATACACTTGTCAAGACTCCTTGATTGGTGCCTCCAAAGGGAGGATAGGGAGTGGGTGGCGATGGAACGGAGTGTGTTCCACCTCCCGATCGAGGGACTCCCGTGGCTATCCTCCCCTCTGCCCACAGAGGTCAAACTCCATCCACTGGTTTCTACTACCCTGCAGGTGTCGCATAAAATTATAACAACATCTAGACTTTCTCCGAAGCCCTCGCCCATGACCCCGGTCCTTGGGGACCCCGACTTCCCCCTGGGATCTACAAATGGCCGGATGCGTCGCTTACTTCTTAACGCCTCAAAGTTTTGCTTGCTTGACTTTAGAAATTCTGGAGATTGGCTGTCACTTGCAACCATACAATCCCTCACAGAGCCTCCTCTGGACATCTGGTGCTCCCTTTCATTGCACCATTTCCTTAGAGCGGTACCGAATGCGCCTCAGCTAGACAGATCTCTGACAGTTTTTGAACAGTTATGTTCAGGTAGTCTCCCCACCAGACATGCGGTGTCCCAACTCTACAAATTACTACAAGACCCGGCTGACGACACCCCTTTACATTTCCTACAACACTGGGAAACAGAATTGCAATGCAGCTTTACGGACAGACAAAGAGAGGTTATCTTGGAAATGACATTTAAGGCATCTATAGCTAATAGATATCAAGAGTCAGGATATAAAATCCTGACACGTTGGTATAGGGTTCCATGGCTGCTCCATAAGAAGAACAATTCGATCCCGGATGTATGTTGGAGATGTGGGAGGGACTCAGGCACAATGCTACATGTCTTCTGGAACTGCCCTGGGATTCAGCCCTTTTGGGAGGGGGCCTTGGAGATAATTGAGCACCTGACGGGGGCAGATCTCAGGGGTGACCCTGCGGCATGTCTGCCCCATTTGACCCACCGTTCGACCTCAAAATACAGACACTCACTAACCCATCATCTGGTAAATGCAGCCAGAGCCTGTATACCCTTGAAGTGGCGGGACCCCCAGCCTCCTACAGTCCAGCAGTGGCTCGCCAGGGTCCAGGATATATATCTATTGGAAGACCTCACAGCCTCATTGAAAAGTACCAAAGCCCACTTTAATACTACATGGGGACCATGGTTGTGCTATAGAACCTCTGCACAGTTCCCCCTCCGGAGCTCCCAGGGCGGCGACCAGGACCCTTGAAGGGTGCGTTAGGCCCCATCCGGACTCACTCCCTTCTCTTCTTTTCTATCTGCGCTCTCTATGGCTTCTTCTTTCACCATGAGACACAGCTATTTTCCGGGTCCATACTTAGATACGGAACTTTCTTATATAGTGAAATGGAACCCTGTGGAGTATGGCTGAATATGATTTTACTATATTTAGATAAGATACACGTTTACTGGTTTGACCTTAGAAGTCTTGCTGAATATGTCTGATTTGCAACAGTCTGTTATCTTGCAGAGCCGGTGTATGCTGTAACCTCACCGTATCCACTGTTACTACGTTTTATGACACTGATTCAGTAAATAAAGACATTTAAAAAAAAAAACAGGATACGAGAGGAGTAGAGAAGATTAGTTGCTGGCACCATCCCTATAATGGCCTCTCTGCTCTACAATGTTCTCAGTTCCCCTTTCTGGTTAGAGCGCCCCAGGTTGCTAAGAGCCGGACGGAGAGATGTGTAAGGGCCATGCACATCTCCTCACCCAGCTCTTAGCAACCTGCAACTCTGGCCAGTGTCCCGCTCAGCTCCTGGCATCCAGTGGTTCCCAACTTTGCATTCTGATTAAGGTACCCACACACTGGCCATTGCATCTATGGGTAGATGCTGGAATTATCCATTGGCTTTTCTTTTTTGAGGGAACTAGTATATTGAACTCCCTAGCAGAGTTTTCGGACCTGCACCTCCACCCCCAGTAATGCCATTATAAAGTTCACATTGGACTTTGTATTCTCCAAAGCACATAATATATACAATCGGAAGAATTTCCTAACACCCAGTGCAGGTTGGTGGGCCAAGGAGCAAAATTGCAATTACAAGAATCTAGTGGATGACTCCACTGGCATCCAGCTAAAACTGAAATATACATTTTTTGAGTAAATGGCCTTTAAATGTGCACCATCAGAACTGAGGAAATAGGTATGTCTAAACCCAAATTACTTATTCACTTTGCATTTCAGACCTGTAGTGTTTGTAAAGCAAGGTATTTAGGAAAGGTATTTTTATGGACATCTAATCTGACATGACACAATTGTTTTTTTTTAAATTTTACTTGAACATCAGATAATATTAGGGGGAAATATTGCACAAATATCATCTTAACTTTGTGTATGACAATAATGAAGGGGACAAAGTTGAAATCATTTAGATTATTTATTTTTAATATTTGATTTTCAAGCAATTTGTTATATGTCGAACCTGAAATGAATCAGCCAACCCGCTGATATCTCTATGATCAAGAGAAGCCTGATCAAGAGAATATGTGGTGTGAAAACACATTTCAAAAGGGAGTGATCTGTATGTGTGTCAATGGTCTGTAAATATTTTTAGTTCATGATAGAACAACCTGCTTGAGCCTTCAGATTTTGTTTCCAGGGCTATATTGATTTTCAGTGACTGACATCACAAATTGGTTTCTCAATTATATTAAATGGAAAATGATCAGGAAAGACAGAAAATAGTCCATTCACATGGATCTAGTTAGCGCTCACCTTGCATAAAAATATAACAAATAGTATAATCTGCTTGGCAAACCTAACTGTGCCAAGTGACATATGTGAACACTTTGGCTAGGTTACGTTCTGATGCAGAGAAATTGGCTACTCACACTTGTAGTGATTTTTAATTGTTGCGATAACAACCTGGCAATCTTTCTGGTATGCATGTGATTTGTAATGTTTGCAATATACAAAGAGAACATGCTTTGTTTAGACCAAATTTCCCCCCCTTTATTATAACTATGTAAATAACAGCACAGATCCGGAAGACAACCATTCTTGAGAGATTTGAGGCCCTAAGCTCACCAAGACTCCCATAGGATGGCTGTGTGACATCACACTTGACATAATGAAGCAGCCAAATGCTAGAGTCTAAGAGTTGTTGCTTTTTTACTGATGATGGGTTTTTAACTAGTATTTTTAAATGTGGGGGTGGAAACTGCAGATGCTTATTTTTTAATGGAAGTCCCCTTTTAGTTTAGACAATGGGGGAAATGTATAAAAACTGAGATAGACAGAGTCTGGAGGAGTTCTACAATACAAGGGTTAATCGCTTGTTTTGGTCTAGGGAATGGTATAAAGAAGACGCACTCACCTGCTCCTTAAACTAAACACAAATTGTGTA
Organism: Nanorana parkeri; assembly: GCF_000935625.1. Taxonomy (NCBI): domain Eukaryota; kingdom Metazoa; phylum Chordata; class Amphibia; order Anura; family Dicroglossidae; genus Nanorana; species Nanorana parkeri. The sequence goes on along the minus strand of NW_017308106.1, from coordinate 38,271 downwards.
ACAGGTTAATTGCACAACAAGTAGCAATGCTGCTATTTACTTTCCATTTGCTCGCCCAATGCAAAGTTTGTCTGCTCCAAATCTCCTGACTCAGGTCTAATTCGGAGCTGGCACAGGCCTACTGCCATCGGAACTCAAATTTTGCAATTGACCACTCAGTCACTAAAAACTGCAATGGGGGAGAAAGGCCTTAGACCATAAAGTATGTTTTTTTACAAGGCTCCAATGGGTGATTGGGGCAATGGGAGAGCAATTGGAAGGTAAGTGCCAGCAGCAGAGGGGATCTACCATGCAGCAAAGCTGTCCCCATTCTTCTGGATAGGCAAAGTACATATTTACTTTAATTAGGTCCTGTGTACACAGAATTTTGTTCACTTCACAACTGCTTTTCTCTTTATACATGTCCATGGGAATGCAAAACAGCTAGGAGCAGGTTAATGCAGTTTAGAAGGGGGGCAAATGCAGGTCAGAAGGGGCCAACTGCAGGCCCCTGTGAAAGCATTACAATGCAGACTAAAAGCACCTGAAATAATTTTCCCATCAGCAAAAACCCTTACTAGGTTTGATAGTTGTGAATGTTACTAGTAGCTCTTTCATGTAACACATATATAATGTAAAATTTTTTTGCTTTGAGCAGAGCTTCAATGAAAGTTTTTAGAGCTATAATGATTTCCTACATGAAAAATTTTAATTCCCCTTGAAGTTATTGGGTAGATTTGCCAGCTTTGTCTATTTTTATGTGACGTGTGCTAATGTCTATCACATTTCAGTGCAAAGACAACCAACACTAAATGCTGATATATCACTTCTTGGCTTAATGGCAAGAAGGTAATCTTCTGGTCAACTGCCTTTCCACGTCAACTAAATTCCTGACTCAGCCATGATGAACAACCTGAGTTTAATGACCCACATGCATGTAAGTCACATTGTTTTTTCACACCTACAGAAGCATTACAATGCTGTCCAAATATGTGTGCCTGTCAAAATATATTTTACAGTAGGAGAAAATGCCTCCCATGGGTGGTTGTTATCTCTTTGATAGTCTCCATTCATCCTACAAGACAGCTAACCTTTCAGATGAGATATATCAGGCACAAATAATTTATTGTCTGTGACTTCCCACTGTATCTCTCACCTTATGAAACAATGACCTGGTTACTTATAAATCTGCTCAACATCAGCATGCAGTGATAACTTACAGGTTACAGGAGCAGTACAGTGTGGTTTGAATCTGTCTTTACTGTAAGGAAAAGCATACAGTGTGAAGAATGCAATAAGTAACTAAATGTCATTTTTGTTTTCTCACAAATACATATAGTTTTTGTTGTAGGAAAAAGCTGCAGCGGTGTAGCCTTCTTTACCTACACATTTATCTAATCCCTTCTTAGACACCTAAGTAGTTGAAGCCCATTTCTGGGCAAATATTAATCTGGGACCCAACGTGTGTTATGACCATGAATTCAGGCATGCAAATAGGTCTTTTAGATTTTTATTTTGTTTTTATTTTGTGACGTGGTTATCTAGAGGGGGTGGAAGGGTAAAGTTTAGTGGTGATGGAGGTCCTTAGCCAGGTTTTGGCTTTAAAAAGAATGTAAAATGGTTGTGCACATAAATAAAATATTGTATATTTAAAATAACACTAAACTCAGGAATTAAGCCTTAAAAATGCATTCAAGCACCCTAACTATAAACAAAAATGTATATTTTTTGTGTATCACTCAGCTGTAGATCCTCCAATCATCTCTGAATTGGTGCTGACACCGTCCTTCCTTCTGGAGGGTGGCTACTTTTGTTCCCCATGGTCCCTGTGTGTGTTATAAAGGAGCCACCGCTCCAAGCTCGCTCCTGTGATGGACTACAATCTCAATACAAATTAGTAAACTAAACATGAGATTGTAGTCCATCACAGGAGTGAGCTTGGAGCGGTGGCTCCTTTACAACACACACAGGGAACATGGGGAACAAAAGTAGCCACCCTCCAGAAGTAAGGACAGTGTCAGCACCAATTCAGAGACGATTGGAGAAGCTACAACCGAGCGATGCATTTTTGTTAATAGTTAAGGTTCTTGAGTGCATTTTGTAATAGTGTGTGTAGCGCTCCCCCTTCCCCAGTCTGCGCTATCCCAATATAGGATAACACTACTGGTGGCTCTGAAGGGGTGATCTACAATAAACTGAAATAAGGGGTCTCCCTGTCTTTCCTCTATAAGAAACCTCTTCTATGGATCCACAACCCACCAGCACACCTTGAGTTGCTAGGGTCGGTTGCCATGGTTTACTACAGCTCTGATTCTTCTTTGTCTAGGGATATTGCTGCTCAATCTGCCCATCAGCACTTAGCAACCTTCTGTTGAACGATTGAAGTGAGGTCCAGACTGTAGTTGTGATGCTTGAAACAGAGAGTCAGCATGAAAGCCAGGCAAATAGCACTTTTAGAAGGAACTCCAGCCCCATTTTTTTATGACAGGTTTCCTTTAAAAGTTAAAATCAACAGCTCAGAAGTAGTCATATATATTATTTGTATCAGTTTGTTGTGGAGTCTCACAAGGCACTAATGAATCAATAGCGGTGATTTTGAGTTTCAGAATATTTATGGTTGCCAGAATGGAGCAGATAAGGGGCAGATGATGGGGTCGATGACCAGCTTATGCCCAAGGCTGCAGATAACAATAACAGATGGGTCTCTGGTGTGTAATTAACCTTATATCTCATTACAGCTTCATTTAGTTAACAAACATCTGTATTAGAATGTGGTGCTGATGGCACTTATGTTTGGAAACAGCATGCAATTAATTGTGATTCTCTTTTAATGCTAGCTTCATTCAGAGTTTTCCTGCTCCAGTCTTCTGCTCTGTTAAGCAGGGTGACATCCTCCCTGTTTCTGTCTATGCCATAGTGAATGCATGAGAACATTTATTTTTTATTAGTATTGTCTATCACAGCTGAACATCAGAAGGAACTGACCATCACAAAATAGGAGTTGAGGAGAACTACACTGTCTAAGTCAGCTGTTAGGAGACAAGATGCTCCTGTTTCAAGCTCAAATTTTGCCTGAAGTCAGACTAACCATAGACATTAGATCGCAGTTCATGACTGCACGGTCAGACCGTGCTTCTCATGAACAATGCATAAATAAACAAGCATGTTCATGTTGACTGTCTATGTTTATGCTGAGTTAGTTATATATTGTATCTGTTGCACACCTTACAGGCTTGTCCACAATTCATGCAGGGTGCTTTAGTGAATTGGTGGATGGTGCCACCATCTAATCATAGGACTATTAGGATTTCCACCAGTACTCCTTGGTATATAGTGATACTTTTGTCCTCTATTCACATAAAGCAACAGGCAGACCTAATAGTATCCCTTTCTCAAGGCAGAGTGATGCCTGTTGCTTTATGTGAATGAAGGACTAGGTTATCTCTATACCAATGTGTGTATTGATAAAATAAAATAAAAGGTTGAGTGCATTTTCTTCGTGCATTTAGGTACACTACCAGCCCATTCAGAATGAATGTGCTGCCTTGAAGCAGCAAACTTTAATGCACGAAAATGTTTTTTGTTAACATGCTTGCATTAATGCAATGCATGATCTGGATAGGCCCTTACAGTGTATGTAAACCCGAACAATGAGCTGTTCTTATTCAATTCCTTTTGGTGTTTAATATATACCATTGACAGTATTTTGCTATAATTGTTCAATAAGTGAAAAGTGAATAAGTGAATAACAAATACCTGTTGTTCCAGCCAGAAATCCAGTAAAGTCCTGTGCACTCAGCAGCGTTTTCTCAAACAATGTTACCAGCCTTGCCCATTTAATAGTTGTGAACTTCTAGAAGAGGGAGAGGTGTTCTTTAGTCCTGATACAGTGCCATAGGGTGACAATGCTGTTCACGCATAGATATATTACAGTGAGTGAGTGTTGTCACCCTAGGACAGGATGTGTGTTACTGACAGGATCACCAAGTAAAGGTAAAGAAACAAAAGGTTGCAAAGAAAAAAGTAACTAATGCATCTATCACATCTAAGGACTGGTAAATTGAAATATTCTGCTTGTGTTCTTTGGTTTAGATACGCTTTAATAGCTGTCAATTGGGTAAGGCCAGGTTCACACTTGTGCAACTCCGTGACCGCATGGCAATCCGCGCTGTTTCATGCATGATTGCCATTAGAAAAGAATGCCACCACTGATTGCCCTGGTGGTGCCATTCTTTTCTAATGGCACCCCAGTCACGCGGGGCGGCTTAAGCGTTTTCCCATCACGATTCTGCCCGTGCAATTGAACACGATCGCGGCAAAAAGAAAGCTGTCACGCGGATGTAACTCCTTTGAAATTAATGGGGCCACGCGGAAACTACAGGGTGTACCCGCACACGATTGCGTGGTCCCAGGACTCGCGTCCTGTGATCGCCCAGGTCTGCACCAGCCCTTAAAGTTACTATAGGATCTTGATGACTGTTCCAAGAATTAGTATGTCTTGTAGAGGCAGATTATTTGTACAGTAAAACTTTTATAATGTATCTTGTTTGTGTATCACTCAGCTGCAGAGCCTTAAATCATCTCTGAATTGGTGCTGACACTGCCCTTCCTTCTGGAGGGTGGCTACTTTTGTTCCCCATGGGCCCTGTGTGCGTTGTAAAGTAGCCACCACTCCAAGCTCACTCCCATCCTAGAATACAATCTCATGTTTAGTTTTTTTAATTTGTATTGAGATTGTAGTCCATCACAGAAGTAATCTTGGAGCGGTGTCTACTTTACAACACACACAGGGACCATGGGGAACAAATGTAGCCACCCTCCAGAAGGAAGTCAGCACCAGTGTCAGTGTCAGCACCAATTCAGAGATGATTTGAGGAGCTACAGCAGAGTGATACACAGATAAGATACATTTTTGTTCATAGTTAGGGTACTTGAAAGTAGAAACTCCTGAGTTTAGTATCACTTTAATATAATACTGCAAAAAAAACATAGAAAGTAGCAGAAAGCAAGCTTTATGTAAACAAACGTTGGCTTACTTTAAACCATGCAGAAGTGTAAAACTTTCATGACATATCCATGGGACCCCATTGAGCTTTGTGCCCCAGGCAGCCAGCCACTGTGCCCTAAATATGATCCGCCAATGAGCTCTTGTATGTTTTGCTTTGATGTAATATTAAAAATAAATGTGCCTATGTATTGTAAGCTGTAAGTGAGAAAAAAATATCAGAATTATGGACTTTTAGATGCAAAAAAAGGTGCACATGGCAATGTTAAAACACTTTTTCACTTCAGGCTTCCTGTCATAGAACGTATATAGAAAACCACAAACATGTTATTGTATTAGCTCTGTTCTACATGATGATGATTTTTTGACGGCTATTTTTCAACCCACATACAAAACTGAACATTATTATTGAGGAGCAAAATTTGCCGAGATGGTAGTTTCACAGCATGAAAACCTATAATGAAACGATCAGGCTGGCAATTTAATATTCACTCACTTAGTGCATTATCTTTTTTCTAAATACAACAAAAACATGCTGCTACCATTTTGCATTCTTTCTAGAAAGGGGTAATAAAGGAAATATGTACTCAGTTTTAAAATGAAGACACCTGAGGCATAACTACACCCTTCACCCTTACAACAATTTGATTATTCTGTTTATCTTGAAATAACATATTTCTAAAATGTACTAACAGCAGAATGCAGCAGAACTTGAAAATGACCAAGTGACAATGATCTTTTCTCATGCGTATTATGTGTATGGCAGACAGCAAGGTTTTACTGCACTCTACTGGCTGACTGAATGTTACTGACAGAGGTAAGACCAACATTTGCTGAAACATTGTGTTGGAAAGCAGAGCACAACATTCTCATCCATATTAATTCTATAACATGATCTCTGCCGTATTACTAAAAGCTTGGATTGCTTATACATGTTAAAGTCAATTTAAAGCTTCTTTTTTTTTTGCTTTCCGAGTGGTAAACATTTTCAGTGCAAGCTGACATGCTAAATATCTTGGAAGAAATTTGAGTTGCCTCTTTTTTAATGGTTAATGGAGCTGGGAGGTTCTATTTCTCCTGCACTCTGCTAGACAGTGATAGAGGGGATGGGAGGGACTGATTGGAGCTTTTGCATAATTTCCATGAGCTCCTGCAGATACAGTAATGCGCTATCAGTCTAAAGGGCTGTAGACAGAGCCTGGCTATTCACTCATAGGGCTATCAACAGCTCCAGCATCTGAGCAGCAGCAGCAGCAACGTCATGATCAGCAACATGAACAAGAAGATATAAGGAAGTGCCTATCCAATGGCCCTACTGGCAGGTCCAACATCAACAGATATTTACAAAATCTTCCAGGGAGCCGGTCCTATTAGCATGGCCAGCCTACATCACAAATGCGATTTTATAGTCGAGCAATAGATTTACTTTGACTAATTGAACTAGGGGCCTGTACACAACATTGCAGTAATGTGCAGCAATGCACATTAAATGCATTGTGGTGATGTGGTTCCATATAGTACCCAATGTACCCGCTGACAGAAGTGTGTCACATTTTTTGGCAGTGCGCTGCAACACATGCATGGGCAGGTGTGTTGGGGTGCCGATCAGAATAAATGGCACAGCATCTCTCCAAAGCATTTAATCTGCATTGCAGTGACTAATGCATTACCACAAGGGGAAGGTGTGAACGGGCCATAAGATTTCCCTTTGCAAATCTTTTATCTGTGCTACTTTTCTGATCTGTGTGTTTAAAGTGGAGCTTTCACCAACTTCATTTGAAATCAAATAAATTATATCTTCAGAGTAGTTATCTTACATCTAGTCACCATATCAATATGACATCTGTAGTATGAAATCTAGCTGCTTCTTTAAAGCTAAACTGCAATTCTTCAATGGCCACAAAGTATATAAATCCTCTTTGCGTTCACCAAATGCCGGTGGAAAGCCAAATATTACCAAATACAAGTAGAAGTGACATCATAACTGTGCTGTTCATAGGCTGTGCAGACAGCAGAGCTGTAGGAGGGACCCCACAAACCCCACCCATTACAGGCTGTTTGTGAAAAACTACACTACAGAAGGGGGGTGGATACAAGACCAGTCCCCTTCTCGAGGAGAATGAGCAACAGGGACTGGTCTTTATTACAGGAAGCTCCTTCAAGAGGCAAAGTTTCAACTGGATTACTGCACAGGTCTGTTAGAAATACATAAAGCACACCAAGATTTAGGTAAGAATACGTATGGCTCAGGCATTTAGACAACATTTGTTTATCCCGGAGTTCAGATTTATATAAGGAAACCTCAACTTTCATAAAATTAGTAGTCTGCAACTCTTTCTGATCCCCAAGCTTGCGATGTGCACCTTCTTCCCTTGTCTGTGAGATTGTCACAATGCACATAATGGTTGCTGCATGACAGCCTCCTTCAGTCTCTGTTGTTTCATCCGAATAATATGGTGGCACCTAAAGCACTCTGAAAGTCAGTCTCTGCACACAGCGGAAGAAACATTCATTTAAACAAAAATATAATCATTTTTTTGTGTAGATATGATTGCTTGGCAACAGTTATGGCATACACACACGAGAACTGGTTTGCTTTAAACTCCGATTCCAGCCAAACATGTCAACTGTTTCAAAGTCAAATGTTTATTCAATTTATCTTAAAGCTAAACTCCAGCCTTCCCCTGAAGAAAGTGTTTTTTGGAATCACTTTCTTTCCTAACTAGCAGAAGTCCTCAGATCACCAGATTACTGACAAAATAAATTGGCATGGACTAGTACACTACGGCATTGGCTAGATGACAATGTAAAGCATACCCACACCCAAAACCAGCTCATCAATTCTTATATATGACTGCATTCGGTTTTTTTTTACTTTTTTCTGCTTTTTTTCATTATTTTCACCTCTATTATCTGGACAGTAAGTCTGTTATTTTAAACTTCAATTGACAGACCAAGCTGTCCATCAAAAAAGGCAGATAGAGGGTTGAGGCAAACTATTTAACACTGACAGGGGTGCTTACAATGGTTAGATGTTATTAATTTATGTAAAACCTTTATCCCAAAAAACTATTTCTGTAACTGCTTAAAAAGTGTTAACTGGAGTTTGGATTTAATTTGTTGGTCGTGTCCATCTAAATCTGCTGGCGCATCTACCACTATCCTCTCCACAGGTTACAGGGTGGCTCCATTGCTCCTCCATAAGACAGGAACTGTGTTACTGGCCAGATCACCAGGTAAAAATAAAGGAAAAAAAGACAAATAAAGAAAACAAATTCAGCCACCACATTTAAGGACTGGTTAGCTGAATTATATACATTTTTTGCTTTTTGAGTTTAGATGTGCTTTACATACTAAGAAGACTACAACATTTAGACTATGATCTTTATCTGCATCTTAATTTGATTTTAAAGAATATCTAAAATCTAAACTTTCAACGTTGGATATAGAGGAAAGTGTTGAAAACATGTCAATTTTTTTTAAAGATGTTTCTTCCTGTGGTACATTGGGGACATTTTCCTTCACTCTTGCCCTGAAGATGCAACAATGAGTGACAGAAAATATCTCTGTAGTGATGGGAAATCCTCTCTTTGACAGTTGTCACTGCTACAAGTGTCTTTATTGAAAAACTTCCCCTCTATCCCTGTTCTGATGACAACTCAACATTTTGCATTTTCCTCACTTTCATTCCCAGTGGCAGTGGTCACCAGGACATATACATATGGTGAATCTCCCCAGGGGGTTTAGAAAAATGACAGCGAAAGAGGTTCTAGCCCCTCACTATCTGACCTAAATTATTTTTTTTTTAAACTTTGACTTTCGATACACTTTATATTTTACTGGACTGTATCTTTATACCCATTAAATATGTTCAGGATATCACGAGGCTGCTTTCAGCTAGGTTATCTATTCTATGAGTAGAGGTATCATGGCATCCTTAAAGCAAACTCGAGGTATAAATATTTATGTATACTTACATTGGTTCAGCTTGGTCTAATGTAAGTTTATATGCATTTCCTGGCCAAAAAAAGTCACACACTCTAATATTTTGTTGGACCGCCTTTACCATTTTCATAAGCTTATGCAATGTCAGAACATTTATTTCTGTCCAGAGTGGCATTCATTTTTCACCAAGATCTTGTAATGATAATTAAAGAGTTGGACCACTGTGTAAAGTCTAATCTAGCACATCCCAAAGATTCTCAATGCGGTTAAGCTCAATGGTGGCCAATCCATGTGTGGATCCAAATGATATCTCATGCTCCTTGAACCACTATTTCACAATTTGAGCCCAATGAATCCGGGCACTGTCATCTTGGGATATGCCCGTGCCATCGGGGAAGAAAAAATCAATTGATGGAAAAACCTGGTCATTCGGTATATTCAGGTAGGCAGCTGGCCTAATTTTTTAGGCACACAATATTGCTGAACCTAGACTAATTATCCAATGGAAGGCTCTTACCTATTTGCTTAGCAAAATCCAGGTGCTGATTTATTTTTGACCAGGCAGTGCATTTTATACTTGGAAGGGCCAAGGGGTACCTGTAAAACATTGTAGTGACTGCAGCTACTACAATGCTTTACAACGATCTTCCAGGTCCTGTACTGCCGCTCTGCTGAGAGGCTTTCCCTCTGCTGTGAAGACGCAGGGGGTCACTTACTGAACAAACCACCAGACCATTCACCAAATGCCTAGTATTTTGATCAATGAATACTAGGCATTCAAGAATTGGACTACAGTGTTTTATGGAATCCCTGTCCCTTCCAGGGGGCAAGCTGGATCAATTTAAGCATAAATAAATATTTATACCTGGAGTTCAGCTTTAAACATTTAACACAAATCGAATGTAGATGATATTCTTATATACATCTTAGTCTGCTCAGAGACCTAGTAAATCAAAAACCTGATGGCAATATTTGCCTAACCTTGAAAGGACAACCAAGCTTTCCGAACTGATGCATCCATCACATCTCAATGTATTGTGCAGACAGTGGAAGGATCATTCTCTTCTATGAAAAAGGAACTAGCAAACAGTGATGGCAAGCCATTTTCCATCTATTACTGTTTCTGAGCTGCACATTTTTGGCGTGCTGCTTGCCCTATTCTATGCCATCATCACAAGTGAGGCTGGAAGGGGTCATATTAATTCTGTGGTTTCTAAAGCGTTTCCAGTTTCAAGTACGTCTCTGGATTGCAGGGGGATTCACACTACAAAAGACATATCAGACATTTTTATAAATGTATAAAAGTCCATCACAGTAAAAAAAAGTTTAAAAAAGAAAAATGCTTTCTCATATCATGAGAAAATAGTATCTTCTTTGTATAGACCAATCATTTTATGTCTTGTGACATCACTATAGGGAGACTAAAGTGTGGTTGTCATTTAAAGACAAAAAAAGGGTCTGGTGTAGGGGGTCACTTTTTCATTGAAAAAGTCAATCTTATTAAAGCAAACCTGTGATTTGCGGTTACACTTTAATGGTGGTCTCACCAGCAGTGCCATCTTTGCGCTCCCTTGCTGCTTTGTTCTGCTACAGGGAGTAGAGAACAATGCTGGTGTATATGGGAGATCTTATGACTTACCTCTCATTTACTTGGCAATTGACTGAATGGGCACTCAATTCTGGCACATGAGAGCAAGGAGAATCCTCAGTCCTATGTAAGCTCCAAGTTGCAACATGCAGTTTACTCTAGACTTCCAAACTTTACCCCTGTGGCTTTTAAGGTCAAATGGATGAGTGGGGAAGGGAAGGTACAAATATGCAGCTGGTGGGAGCAGCAGTGAAGTAAATGTGTTGCTTTGCTCTGCATAGGAAAAGCACAGGTTCATTTACATGAATGTGTAAATCACGTTTAGAACCACCCACCATCCTTTAACCCACAGCTAGCGATGGTGAAAGGTGTCCATTATAGGTGCAATATACATATGTCCTACAAACATGCTTCATATGGCTTAAAGTAGTATTAAACTCTCAAACCTTTTTGCAATAATAAATCCAGATCAAACAAATATACAATTCCAGCAAAGGGTGGCTCCATAGGATTCTGCATGGGAAAGGAGCCACCCTAAAACAGTATATCAGGGCCAGTGCTCGGGGGACCAGCTGATTCTGCAGGAAACCAAAACGTTTTAAATATGAACAAGCAGCATCCATTACATTAACTGATTTCATCAGCATTTTAAAATAGCTTACACACCTTTTGATATTAATATCACTTTAAATTTACAGTTCAACACCCTCCCCTTGTCATATGATGTGTGACTGTAGGAAATAGTTACTGATGTTATGTTTGCTTGGTCACCTGCCCTCCCCTAGCCTGTGATTATGCAAGGCAGGAGCGACAGAACACAGATCAGATCATTCTTCCGACCTTTCCACCTGTAAACAAGCTCCATGTGTTAGACTGACAGCGGTGCCAGTGCAGTAATGACTGTTTGGTTTATACTGTAGATCTGGCATTTTCCTTCTTTGTATGGCATACTGAAAAATGTAAGTTATTTACTTTTTTGGGAACCTGCACACCAGCCAATGTTAGCCAACCTTTTAAAAGCTCAAAGAGCTAACTTTTATAGTGGGAAAACATTTCACTGGTCTTTCCAAGGTTTTGAAAAAGGGTCATATTTTAACGTTAAAGTGGTGTATTTGTAGTAATAAAGACAAACACACTTTCCAAACTAAAAGCCTGATGATCATAGAAGAAGAGTGAAAGGTTGTTCTACAAGTAATATTGTTATATTAACATTGAGAACAGCTCTCAATGTCTATATGTGCCTATAATGTACATACTGCCTACTGTATACGGGGCATTAATAAAAAATGTGGTAGAAATGGCAAAAAATACTGGAAATCGCCAACTAGCAATTGGTAAACTGTCAAAGGGGCAGAATAATTCATTCTCATGGCGAACAATGTAATATTTCAGGTACTTGCACTAGCAGGAGTTCAGCTTTAAGTGAAATGGATGCTCATAGCAAGTGACGTTTTATTCAGTAAGTGCTACAGGTTGCCTGTCCTTGGTGTAAAATGATTAGGTTTTCAGCCAGTCAATGATCACATCAAAGTGAATTTTATTGTGTTTGTGTTTGTAAATAAAATTTACAGTGTTGTTGTTTTATAATGGATTATCCTGATTAATATTTAAAAAGTGTCAAGTTCAAATTGATATGCAAGTCAATGAGAACAGAGGTGAAGTTCGTATAGATTTTAGAGTCAACATCTAGATTTGTTGGCTGTGCAGCAAAGTGGAACTTTGAGTGTGCTCTTACAATTTTAATAAGGGGAAAAAAAATAATGCAATAACATTAGCCTGTATCGCTAGCCTGTGACTTTATAAATATTGCTGTCTAAAATTACATTAACCTACCTGATTTAAAGGATCACTGCATCGCTGCAGAAATCAATAGAGTACATTGTGTAATATAATTATCTTTTTTACAAGCAAGATAACATCCTGTGGCCTCCTGCACTTTATATCCTTCAGCCAGAAAAAATACAAAAAAGTAATCAGACATCTGAAATCACAACTGTTTAGCAATGCGCCCTGTACAATTACATTTGTCTCAAAAGTCAGAATATACGTATACTCCACATATCCTTACTATTCGGAAGACCTAATGCTGATCAAGAGCCAGTTTAAAGGGAAATAGCCAGCATGTCTGGTATGGTATATATACAGAACCCCCAAACCCCTAGATGTATACCAGCGTTTCTCAAACTTTTTTTTCAGTCACAGCACCCTTTAAAAGTATGCAAACTCTGGAGGCACCCCAGTCTAAAATGTAGTGGATCTTAAGAGGGGACCCCATGCAAAAAATGGTGTTCCTCCCTTCAGATTGAGCCCCTTCTTCAAATCAGGAGCCCACCTTTCACATTAGAGTCCTCCTATACATCAATAGCCCCCCTTTACATTAGAAGCCCCATCCGTTTACATCAGAGTTCCCTCCTACACATCATAAGCCAGCCCCTTTCATATCAGGACTTGTTTTCACATTACAAGCCCCCTAGAAGAAGGGGGGTTCTGATATAAAGGGGGACTCAGATGTAAAGGGAAGCTTCTGACGTGAAAGAGCTGCTCTTGTGTGCCATGGACTGTTTAACCAGTGGATAGAACAAAGAAAGCAGAAGAAGTGAAGGAGAAGAAGTGATATGCTATGAGAAGATTGATGTACCCAGGTTAAAAACCTTCTCTAACAGTTAAAGGAAGCTTAGTATTCAGACCCCCAAATGCCTGGTGTGGGAACCCTGACACCTGGGGATGGATTTATCGTTAGCCTCAGTAGACCTGTGCTTTTATGTTATAAAGGTCACTATTACCTACATAGCTATCGACCACATAATTTTTCCTATCACCCGGCTGGCTGCTAGACCAGTCCCTTAAGCCTCTCTCCCCCAACGTTCCAGTGGTCTAAGGTCCTGTGAGTCATCACATTCTTTACAGTGCATAGGATGTGAGGATGCCAATGGGCATTTCATCGCTAAAGCAGAGGAGACAGGCTTCAGGGACCAGTCTAACAGCTAGCCAACTCCAAGGTTCAGGTGAGTATAACTTTTATTGTCTTTCTTAGACGAAAATGAACACTTAACCTTTGCAGTGCAGAGTAGCCCTACTGCAAGGGTTAAGAATAATTCTGCCCGGAGTTCTTCTTTAATTGGTTGATGTTGGGGGTGTTTATAATTGTCCCTTTTCCCTTATTAGCCCCTATATGATAGCAATAAAGTTAAGAGTAAAAAAGTTTAAAAATGAAAGACTCTATAAAAAAAAGACTATTATTTTTTTTTTTAAAACACAATTTTTTTTAAAGTCCCCCAAGTATATGTACATACAAACTCACCAGAAATTTCGGAGTGCGTGAAATAATTTTAGGGCCATCAATCACTGTTAACACTGAAATGATGAGCTGTAAAGGCTTTTAACACGTCGCCTGTGGTCAATTTTGGGTATGGTAGTTTTTTGCAATTTCGCGGGCACACGTAATTTTAAGTCTTGACATGTTTAGTGTCTATTTAACTGACGTGACCTCGTCTTTTATATTTTACCAAAAAATTGGTTAATAATAAATGTTGCATAACATAACGTGGGTAAAACGTAAAAAAAAATGTGTGGTACTTTTTTCGCTAGTAAAAAATAAAAACCCCAGTGGTGATTAAACACCGCCAAAAGAAAGCTCTATGTGTCCCCAAAAATGATAAAAAAATTAATTTCGGTACAGCGTTACATGACTGAATAAATGTCCGTCAAAGCAACTCAGCGCTGAATACTATCAAATGGCCTGGACAGGAAGGGGGTTTAAAGGAGAACTATGAGGTCAGTGCTTTTCACTCACCTCATAGTTCTAGCCCACCTGTGACAATGAGACTGTCACAGGTCGGCTCAGTAGATCGGGAAGTGAGCGAACACATATCGGTGTTCGCTTACTTCTCGATCCTGTCACAGCTCTCTGCCGTGACAGGGTACGGACTGCATTCCCCCCGCTCCGATCCGCCAGCGCTGACTGGCGGAACGGACGGGGGAGGGGGTGGGTACAGCTGGCTCTGCCTCTAGATATGCAGAGCCAGCTGTCACTCACACAGCTGGGCGGATCTCGACATCAATGTCGGGAACCGCTCCGGCTGCGGCGTCTCAGTATACAGCGAGCTGTAGCTCGCGGTATGCTGAGCTTAGGGTGACGGGAGGACGCTAGTTTGTGTCCTCCCGTTACCCTAAGGAGAACTATGGGGAAAAGCCCTGACCCCATAGTTCTCCTTTAACACTTCGGTCTTCAGGTGGCTAAGATTATTTCTGCCCAGAGTTCTTTATATATTGAACAACTTCTATACTCATTCTACTTCATAATGTAGCCCTTGTCCATGGTGCTGATCTCAGCTCCTGAGTTCCCAGCAATAGGTTCACTTTAGTAGAATAGCTCCCTCTAGCGGGCATTTGTATATTAAACATTATAGAGTTCATTTTTAAGTATTCATTTTAAAGGGTATCTATGGCCAAAAATGAAAAATAAATATGTATTTCTATATGGACTTTCTATAAGCTCTATCTCACTCCTAATTACCATATCGATCTAGAAGTTTGTAAACTTACATATTGAATACACCCACAGGATGCACATCCTCAAAGCACTAACACAATTTCACTCAGCACTGGGAATATGAACTTCCTTGGGTCCCAACTTTCACAGAGCCTGCCTTCTAAACTACAACTCAATGTCTGAACAATGTAACATTATCAATTAAAAATTCAGTGCTGCTTCCAAACACTCACGACAGCCCAGCTCACATTTAGCCAATATTGTGAAAAAAAACAGGTTGTGGTACTCCAAATCCATTTATGGCTTCTATTTAATATTTTAAAAAGCATTCCAGGTAAACAACAGGAGAGCTTCACTTACGCGTTAAACGCAATTGTGCGCTTAATCATAGAGTCTCTATGATTAAGCGCGAGATTGTGTAAAACGCGTAAGAGAAGCTCTCTTCAGAATCCAGGAAGTTGTTAAAAGTGATGGGCAGACAGAAGGCAGCAATCACTACATAAATGGGATTTTTTCAAGTAACCTTTGATTGCATTATCAAAAACAACTCTAGTATGAATTCCTATTACAATGCTGATGTTATAACAAGATAGCATATGCTGGGACTTCCTTTAAAGGAAACCTGCACTGGGAGTAATGTGTGGGTTG
Organism: Nanorana parkeri; assembly: GCF_000935625.1. Classification (NCBI taxonomy): domain Eukaryota; kingdom Metazoa; phylum Chordata; class Amphibia; order Anura; family Dicroglossidae; genus Nanorana; species Nanorana parkeri. The sequence goes on along the minus strand of NW_017308106.1, from coordinate 22,614 downwards.
CCATTTCTGACTTTTCTGTCTGTCATGCTGATCCTGTAAATTGAATACCTTATTAATCACTAACAGATAACATGTTTGCTGCATTGTTTTTAGATTGTAAGCCCTCAGGGGCAGGCCCCTCCTTACCATGTTGTCTTCAATTGTATTGTAATTGTAATGTCTTCCATATATTGTAAAGCAGTGCACAAACTATTGGCGCTACATAAATCCTGTATTATAATAATAATAATAATATTAATAATAATTTCAAGTTAGACTGAAGTTAGAACTCTTTTTTTGTTTCGGGTCAGTGCCTCAGAAAATATTGAAGCAATGGAACTAGCAGGTTGACTAGCATTTTCAGAAGGAAAGGTTAGTAATGGTGGCTTTTGTAGGCCCTTACTACAGATTCCCTTCAACATAGTTATGGCATATACCACAGGAATGCCACATGAATGCACAGGGGATATTGAACCATAGGCATCATGTCCAAAAAGAGCTCACTTGGACATTATGAGCTCATTTGATTTTTTTCTATTACAGTCACACACACACATGCATACACACTTAAAACTAAAGTACAGGCAAACAGACCTACCAGACAGAAGATCACATGTCCCCTTCCCTAATTGGCTTAGAGTGCTGTCCCTCACTCTGCCCATGTTCTACTGAACAGGAATTAGGGTAGGCTGAAATCAATACATATATAGGGACCCTGCCTTAAGCTGGAGCAATCCTAGTCAAATTAAGTGTTGATTGCAGCTAGGCTGTAACCATCCTGAGCTTTCTTTATATTATATATATATATCTGTTAGATTTCTCCTAAGCTCAGGACATTAATTATTTCTGCCTGCTACTGCTGAGTTGTCTCCAGTAGCTAATTTGAGAAGTAACAATGTATGGGTGATGAATATTTATCTGCCTTAGCCAATCATTGAGAGGATAAATATTTGGAGCAACCATCTAAAACAGTCCTTCCCTCCTGGGCTTTTGTCTGGAGGACATGCCACTGTGAAGGGGTCTTTTCTTCTTGGGAGCCTGTGCCAAGGCACAAGATATCTACGTTAGCCCATGCTTATGCCTAAGAAATATAAAATGCAAGATGGTTACCCATAGGGAGCATCTTTAAAAGAAATAGGAAGGTAAGCTACCTGTATGGAGCATCTTCTGAGAAACGAGAACAAGAAGGCGGCTATCTTTATGAAACATCTTCAGAGAAACCAGCACAGGAAGGTGGCTACCTGTATGCAGCATCTTCACGGGGGTCTGCTATTAAGAGTGTCCAGGAGAGCTTGGGAGATGCTGCTGCCAGATGGACATTGCATAGACACCTAATTAACCAACATTTTAAGGTACCTGTGATTGCTCACATAGGGTTCTTAAAGAGCCACTATAACTTTCTTTGCTTCTAGAAGGCCGGGGGTATGTTGTGCATATCCCTTTTTTTTATTTTTACCCACAATAAGCCAAGGACCCATCCTGAGCTGGTAACTGCTACCCTGTCTCATTGCTTTAGATGGCCATCCTACACTGCCCTGGTGGGAGAAATACAACACATATCTAGGAACCTAAGCTAGTTATATGTAAAAAAAAACAAATGCAAACATAATAGGCTTCATTGCTGCTTTTTCTCTTAACGTTCAGCTGTAACAGAACCCACTTTCCTAGAAGCCAATTAAACTACCAATATGCTTTTGAACTGGAGGAGGAAGCCAAAGCACCTGGCAGTAGCCCACAAAAGAAGAGAGGAAATGTTCGAACTGCGTACAGTGTCACAGTATCAATGGTGGATACTGAACCCTTGCAGTTCAAGGTAAGGGAGGTTACTAATTAACTCCCACACATTTTTAAAAAAAAATCAGCCTCAACTAGCAAAATGTATGAAGTCTACCACACTAAGTATTCAAATATACGTACGATTTAAAATTTCCCCAATCCTGTTTTTGTATCACTGATTGCACTGTTTATGAAATATTGATCAGATGCAGCTTCATACATCTGCTAAATACTGTCAGGTACCTCATAAGTACTGCCTTTCTAGTAAAATAGTAATATATGTAATATGTAATATAAATTGTATTGGGCATACTGAGCAAAATACAAAAAGCCCTACAAGCTGCCTTTATTTCCGAGCTTCACTGATGTCTGCAAAAACAGTCTAAAGTCAGCCAATGCAGAAAGTGTCATGTCTTACTGAAAATCAATTTATCTTTTACAGTATTGACTGACATTGTGTTGTTTACATGCCTGAGTGGACATCTGCAGTGTTTCAAGTTGTCTGTTCAATATACTGTATAGACAAAGGAGGGAAATATGGAGATCCCAATATAGTGAACAATTTCTGCAGTATACTGCAAATATGATATCCAGCTATGTTGAGATCACAACAGACATTTTCATTAAAAGATAACCATACGTGATTAATATTTAATCCCCAGCCCCCATCACTTCTCTTTCCCTTTAGATATTGCAATTTAACAATTTTTTAAATGTTACCGTGGAAATTAGGTGTGCATATATTTGAAATAATTTGCTATCTTAAATAGAAAATTTAGAGAGGCCAATTGTGCCTAAGCAGTACACTGAGAAATCTACCTTTTGCACTTCCCAATATGTGTGTGTGTCTTGGCACTGCGGTTCTTTATTCTCATGGCTGCATTGATTGCATGATTTGATTGCATTGAGATTTGACAATGTCACTAGTGTGCTAGTCACTGTTCCTTTGAAGGACTTAGAGAGAAAGCTATACCTTAGGACCTTTAGTGTAGGGATCTCCCTGTTTCTGCTTTATTCATAATGTAGATCTGTGCTTTCTCCACCACTGCTCCTGCTTTCTAATCATCATACCAACCACTAGCAATAACATTGATCTAAATAAAGGTTTCCTTTGAAGAAGAACTCTCACCGGCACTGAAAAAATAAATGCTGGTCCATACATTCATGTACAACTACCTGCATATGCCTCTCCAATGAAATGTTAATGGATTGTAAAAGTCAAAGAAGATAATCACTTCTTCTATTCTTGCCTGTCAGCTACTCCCCTGCCAGAAGCCTGATTTGTGGGATTTACTATTAATGACCACCTGTCCAGTAAGCGCGCCTGTTGGGCACACTGAAATCACAGCACAACGCACAGTTTGAATAGTGATGGCATATGAGTGTCAAACAGATGGTTTTTTTTAGTCTGGCAGTCTGGCTGACAAGCCCCCTTCCCCTGCATGCCTAGTGATAATGCCTGTCAATTACCCCTCATTCTCTATTTGTCTCCTTGTGAGCAGTGTGGTGGTGGGGGGATGTAGGCATGCTGGTACAGTAGCCATAAGCTGGCTACTAGATATAAAATATGAGACATTGTTTCAGCAAAGAGGGCATTTTTATACTTTTTTTTACTCTGTTGGCATATGAAAAGAATAATCAAATATTTAAAAGTGACCTGGTGTGCATCTATTCAAATCCAGTGCTGGTAACATTTCTAGATAATATTGTAGCCATACAGTGTTTCTTTGAGGTTACTTTGTAATGAGGAAAATATGTGGGCTGCTGCTAGGTGGCTGGCTTTGCATGGCTTCAGTACTATATATAAGGTTCGGCCTGATGTACGGTTCATTCTGAACTTTGTAGGGCACGACATGACCTGAACACTGTAGGGTGCATCATGACCACATGTAATGGTATGTGATATGATTCAATGTGGAAAGAAAACACTCTTCCTGGATAGTGATTGATTCCTAACCACATGTAATCATATTACACATCATTACATGCGGTGTGCAGGCGTTTACATGCAGCGGCTGATCATTACTTTGAATGGGTGACAGTTGCCACTTGTAAATGCCAGATTAGGGATTCCTGCTGCAGGAAAACGTAAGTTCCTGACACAGGAATCCCTAATCACACCTAAACTTATAGGTGTGAATGGGGCCTGAATACACTTCCCCCCATACACATAAAAAAAATACTACCCCTGCACATATAAAATAATAATACAACCCCGTCCCCCCGTCCCCTTGCACCCCACATATAAAATAAAGAGCCCCCTCTCCTGCTTACCTTGTTGCAGAGAGGAGGCACGATCTCTCGTGATCCAGTGATTGATTAGTAAGGTTTGGTGCATCCTTTCTGCCAGCGTTCACTGAAGGATTTTAAAGCGCTGGCCAAAAGAATCTGAGTGTCAGCACAGAGAAGCAGCTATGCGGTCGGCATCTGACCGTGACCTCTGGCCTGACCTGTCAGCTGGGTGTGGGCCACATATTATCAGCTCGCTGGTCAGTACTTTGAGACCCCTTATCTACAACTTTTTGCTCAAAAGGCAAAGCCCTTCTTCCCTTCTCCAGCAGCATATATACACTTTCCTTCGCTCTTGTGCTACTCCAATTGGCTACTGGGAGTAAAGTCAAATACTTGGCACTTCCAGATATAAGTGAGATATAAGTGAGAATGTGACTTATTCCCTCTCTCCCATGTGAGACGTCTTTGACCCTTTGTAAGATCCATCAGATCAGTTTGGAGCTTACACAGGGCTTCCTTTTTCCGGTCCTGGTGGCTGAGTGATGCAGGAGGGAGGAAAGGTGAGTAAGTGCTGCTGGGGAGTAAAGAGTTAAGGGCCCCTTTTTCTTTGTACTGTATGGGCAAACAAAAGGATAACTTTACAAAAGATTGTTTGTCCTTTCAAAACAAGACAAAAGTTGTTAATTCTTCTTTTAAAATATGCACGTTTATAAGTGTTATTCAGTAATGTACCTTCTGATTTTGTCTAAAAACTTTCTTCATAATAGACAATTATAGTCTGCTCATCTGCCCTTGGAAGTGGAAAAGGTTTAATTTGTGGCTTGACCAGTTTGCCCTTACCTGAGATTATTACAGCACTTACACACTTGTCCTAAGAGATAATCACTCTCCTATCAGTTATGTGAATTTCAAATGTAACCAAATCTGTCTCATCAAATAGTTTTAATAGGGCGGTTATTACGCTGAAAGAGGACTCATTTGGTTCTGAAATTTAATGATGAACTCTAATCAGATTTGAAAACCTCATGATTCCTAATTAGGAGGAATATCAAATTATTCAGTTGAAAAAGTAAGCTTTATATTAGAATAAATGGTGTTAAAATGGGAACCTTTACTCTATTTGTATTTGATCAAGAGAAGGGTTAGCTCCTTCATATTCTTGTTTTATGGAATAAAAGACAATGAAAGTCATTATTTTTAAAAGACCCTGCCTCAAAGGTTTTGTGCTTAGTAATTTGTGGGCTCTATAAAGTTTCCAGGATTCCGCTGTACTGTTAAAGCTGAAGTCCAAGCAAAAATGCAACCAATTTAAAGTCCCATGTAGTGATGAAAAATGCAGAGAACAGAAAAAAATGAAGAGGACAGACAAAATTTGTCCCGTGAGCTGAACTTTGCCCTTCTGCATTTAAGACATTTACAGACTGGCCTATGCTGCTTATGTAAAGCAACCATGGGATGGCTGGGAACCTTTGGCCTGGGGGATGGGGGGGGTGGGGGCACATATTGATAAATAAAACCAATTGGTAATCTGCTCCAGAAAACTTTTATCAACTAATATATTTATGTTATTTGACATATACAGTATCTCTGTCACTCCTGTCATGATCATCTCTTGAGGAAGTAGACTTTGATCCAAGAAAGGCATTGAGTAAACTCTATATATGACCTTCTCAATCTTCCTATGAATCTGTGTGGAGTATTGATTTTGGAGATAGATGATTAAGATCGTACAAACCTGTTCCTTGTCAGGATTTAATATATAGAACTCCAAGTGGGAGGAATATGGGTGGAGCTAGGGGGTCCATAATTACCAACTTTTTAAATATTTATTGTTTGTTTATTATTGTTTACTAATGTGTGTGGTTTTTACTGACTCTAATAAATTATGTCAATTTTAAATCTTTTGGACATCTACATTACCTTGAAAGCCACATTGTTTATAAAATTGTACGTTCATCAGTTTTACCTGCTGTTGGCACGATGCCTCTGTGGCTTTCAACTTGTAATTCTCGAAACCACTAGGTTGAGTTTTAACTCCAACAAGTTCCTTAGTCTGTGGCTTAGCATGCCACTATTTTGTTCTGCCCAGCCCTGTTTGACCCTCTTCCATGTTCCACTGTTTTTTTACTGCTGTTTGAATACGGTGTACACAGTTTCACTTGCTAGTTTGTATATTTCTAGGTTGTCTGTGGTTCTGTTTGCTGATTTTTTTTTTAAATCAAAGCTTTAATAACATTTAAGGATAAATAAGCGAAAGTTTCAAAAGTGATGCAGTTATAAAGCTATTTTAAACCATTGTAGTATTTGGATATAATATTTTGGTTAGTAACATGAAACAATAGATTTATTTGAAAGTTAAATATAATGTCCACACTCTCAATATTTGTTAAACATAGGAGCTTTTTCACAAATACAGTATATTACTGATATTATTTGCTCTATTATATAAAACCTGGATTTTAGCTTTACCATCCTTCACTATTTAACTCCTTCCAACAGTAAAAAATAACTCTGTAGCCTTACTTCCCATCCATACTATACAAATCATTTCTTAGTTAATGACTTTCACTTCATCAAATGTTTGCTTATGTGCTTCATTGCTATACAAGAGAATGGAAAGATAATTAAAATGTACAATGAAAATTTAAGTTTTCGGAGACTGATATTCAAACCTGTATTAAAAATAATTCAGCAAAGGTGCCCAGAGGTCACTGAAGCTTATAAGCCTGGCAGGAGAAGGGAGTATTTACACTTTTCTTTTCAAGGGACCATTTTTTGGCAGTTTTATTTTAGCAGCAGTGTCCATGAAATTTCCAACATCCTTTCAATTTATATGCAGTGGTTCTGTGAGACATTAAAATGTTTTTCAATTAAAATGTTTTTTTTTTTAAGTAAGGGTATCCAGAGACAAGACATACTCATCAGATTTCTGGTCTATTCTTCAGACAAACTATCTTTCTGGTACCATTCATCTCCAAAAGGTCATTTGTACAAATCATGCTTTTCTTCAGACCCTTATAGCATATTTGTTGTAAGAATAAAACATGTATTGCCAACTGTATTTTCTGCCAGGTTAACTATATGCTGAAACATAAAACTACTATTTGAAGTATATTTTACCTTTAGATGTAACTTCTGAGTGTGCCTACCACTGGTTGAAATCTTCTGCCTAAATCCAAGACAATTATAATCCAGCTTCTAGCTGGATGAGCCAATTATTGGAAGACAATTTACAACTGGTTGCACCGGGTCACAGAAAACTATTGATCTCTTTACAGATATTATATACACCTATATATGTAACTATTAATTAGTCCAGTCTAAGTTTTCATACCAGCTTGTGAACACTAGCCCTTTGTAAAAGACCAAGATATCTCCATTTGCCATAAGCTAAGAGGAGCTGTGCTACAGTTTATTGAACATTGACATTTTGGGTCACAGTCAAACGCAGGTTAGTGTCAGTCGATAAAACAATTTCCTTTATCTTTCTTCAGCTTGCATTCAGAAAAGTTGGCTTTTCTTGAATGATTTTGGTTGCACAGGAAATTTACAGTAACAACAACATCTGAGTAAGATATAAATAATGAATGATGTATCTTATGATGTAACGGCTTAATTCAGCATTTATGAATGTCCTTCTATTACTGATACTAATGATATCTTAAGGAAACAGATTTTTGTATTTCAGTTTTTCTTCTTCCTCCTTCTCTTGCATTCTCATCTCCAGCTTCAGTATTTCCTTCTTGACTTGACGGGTCATTGTTGGGTCAAGTTCCATGACTTTCTCAAAATCTTTCTTTGCTTCAGCTTCATTCCATACTTCAGCGTTGGCCTTAGCGCGCAGGAAATAAGCCTTTGTCAAACCTAGAAAAGGAAGTGTAAACTTTATATTCTGTTTATAATTTGTTTATATATACCGCACACTGTGATATTTCCTGAAGAACGTGACACCTAAAGCGAACCAAGCAGCAGATATATTCTTTCATGTTACATGCATGCAAACTAAGTAAGATAAAGGTGCCGGCACTTATCTCTCACAAAAATCACAGAATTCCTTCTGACAAATGCCTTCATTGTCTTTTCTCTGCAGAAGGCTGGCACCAGCCTTTTTCACCCACTGTCTAGGGTCCTCAAAATCTTTCTACTAAACAACACAATCATTAAAGTCCTGATGCCCCTACAGTAGCCTTTATGTTCCGGGTTGTGTGTTCATATCTCTCACACAGATAAGCCTTTACTGCTGCCTTTCACATCTGTCTTTTTACAAGGTTATAATGTTACAGTCATTAGTTGAAGGGAGCCCAAATAAATCCTTCTTCATTCTCCAGATTGCACCTCTCAGCCAAGGTACAGTCCCTTGTCAAGAGCACAAAACAACCAGGCATTAATAAGCCATTTCCTTCATCATTAATATAAGACTGCATAAAATATACAACAAATTATATAATTAGATAGGTTAGAAACAGACCATTTACTTGACCTAACACATTATGCAACAGCAAATTCCCTTCAGTGTCTGTATATTGAAGTTTAAGAGTTGATTCACTAAAGGCAAACAGGCTGTTCACTTTGGGGGGGAGTTTCCCCTTAGCTTAGTGAATGTGGTGAAGTTTCACTTAGCAAAAAATACCTAATCATGTGCAAGGAAGCTAAAAACACAACATTTTAGCTTGCACGTGATTAGAGGCAACTTCCCATGCAAAGTGCAAATTCCCTTGCAAAGTGAACAACCTCTTTGCTTTTAGTAGATCAACCCATCTGTGTGTCTGTGTATAGTATTCATTGAACACTCTAGGTTACCGTATATGGGTATTAGCTGCTATCCTCAGGAGTCTGTGTACATGGCAAGCACCAGAAATTCAATGAACCCTCCAGGTACCTCAGGAAGTTCTGTTCTTCTTGCTTCAAACAGAACTGAAAGCCAGCAGATCTGAATGGGTTGTCAGATTGACTCTAAATTACCATCTATATAAGGCCTAAGCTTAGCAGTCCTGCATTCCTACATACATAAACTGGCACTTAAGATCTCCTACGCTGTATTTCTAATATTTGAAAAAGAAGCATTTTTAAGGTATACCTAATTAAATATATAAACTCCATATGCCTTTTTACCTACACTGAGTGGCCAGATTATTATGACCACCCCATCTGTACTTCGTTGGGCCACGAGATGACTCCACGAGATGACTTCGTTGGGCCGCCTCGTGACTCCACGAGAACGTAAAAGGTGATGCGAGAAATCTGACACTGCACTGTTGCCCTTCTGTTGTCGTGTACCAGTCTTGCCACTCTCCGTTCTGCCCTAACATTGACAGCCCAGTCTTTAAACACTAACAACAGCTGCTCTTGAACATTTAACTAATTCTGCTGTTTTGCTGATACTCGCTCCATGGCTCCGAGCGCCAACAATCATCCCACGTGCAAAGGCTGTTAAATCGCGTTGTTTACCCATATCTTCAGAAAAAAATCACCTGCTTCCATATTTATAATGGTCTGGCCCTCTAGCAACTTCAGCGCGAAATTATAGCTAATTATAGCTAATTTGCCTACAAACATCAGGTGGTCATAATAATCTGGCCACTCAGTGTATAACCCCACTTCCACATTCCTGCTTTCCCAACTGCCTGGTTGCCTGACAGAGCTGTGTGTAAGCTGTTGTGTTGGAGCATACACAGGGACAATGATAAAGCCTGGCAATTGGTGGAAAGATCTTCACACCTAAATTCCAGTGTTTCCCTTTTTAAGTATAGCTTCATCCATCGCTATCAATCCTTAACCAAAATATGAGTACCGAGTAGAATAATCCTTTAAGGCATCCTCTTAGAATTACTCATTAATGGATATCAAGAGATTAGCAGCAACAGTTCTCAATTGATCATGAATTAACATTTGCAATCACATTTAGCTTTGTAAAGTTTTTTTATTTACAAAAAGTTATAAGGAGTATTCAATATTAATTTTCAAACATGTATTTAAAGCCTATCTCTGGATAAAAAAACAAAAACTCCTCTTGCAGTGGGGCTACCCCCACACTGCAAGGCTTAATTGGTAGTTAAAGCCTATTCACACAGGCTAATCAGGAGGGGATCTGTGCATGGATCCCGTTTGTTTTTCGGACATGGCCAGAGTCGGGGGTAACCAGGTGTAAATGGATGCCTGTTTGTTTAGACTAGCGTTAGGCATCCGATTGGGTCCTCCTGAAAAACGTAGATTGGACCACCATGTGAAAGGGGCCTAAGAGTTTTTACTTAAGCAGTTTAACTTACCTAACTCTCACTCCTCTAACAGTTAGCGCTCACCTCTCTTGCCTCTGCTCTTGCTGTGGAATGTTCCTCAGTGTCCTCAAATCAAATGCGGGACTATGGACCCTGCATTAGAAGTGAAGATGTCAGCACAAGAGTGGGAAGAAGCTGCAGGCACAGTTTTTTGAGCCAGTGGAAGCGGGGATAAGTAAAACTATTTTGAGGAAAGCCCCTAGACAAAAATGAGCAGTTAACCCTTGCATTGTGGGGGACATGTACAAAAATCTACCAGTGTATGGTCAGTATTAGAACACCTTTCTTTGACTTTTGAAAAAGTTAGACAGCGCTGTCCACAAAAAAAAATCTATTCAAATCAATCCTCATGTTACTAAACCAGATGCTATCTCTTGCCATTATAGGGCCAAATAGCTAACACAGTGGAGTGTAAATTTATTTAATCCAGTCACTGGCCATTACTCTCCATTTTGTTTTCTCATCTTTTAGACTCAACATTTTCTTTATCTAGCTGCCTGCATGTATATGTAGGCTTTTTGCAACTGTTTTAATGGGTTTTTTTTGCTTTTATTTTATAGGATACCTATGCCAGTAAATTCAGCATATTCTGATGCATTATTATTATTATTATTATTATTATTATTATTATTATCATATTATTATTATTATTATTGGACACATTTAATATTAATCCCTTCCGAGTGGCATTTTTTTCTTTCTTTCTGAGGGAAAAGACCTTGAGGTATTAAGAGTACCATTTGTTTCACTACAAGGAGCTAGAATATATCAAATGAATTACACTTGGAGATGTAGAGGGTGCTTATCATGAACTGCTATGTACACTGCATGATCTCATCATGTGATATACAAAATATTGGATCTTTACATTGGGCAATTTTCTTTGAATCAGTGTCCTTCAAATCCCCTGTATTTGAAGTAGTGTTAATCTCCCAGCTCAAAAGATAATCTTTGGTTCTAAGACACTTACAGGTTTTTTTTTTCAATTGCCAGCAGAAAAAGTAGCCTAGCCACAAAGGAGCTTTGTGGGAATTTTGCTTTATTAATACAGAAAAAAAAACTAGCAGCAACAGTATTACTTTTGTCAGCTAAATGTAGGACATGACCTTGCAAACACATATTTAACAGCTTTCAAAGAAATGGAGTTGGTAGCTCAACTTTTTAAAAATTCAGTTTGCCTAGACCAAAGATTTATAAATTGCCATGGCAACATATGCTTTTGATATGGGACCCAGGGGCTTAGGAGGCTAGTCAGCAATATCATGTTCCCTAGGTATGCTGCTAGTAAGTTAGTTGCTGTCTTATGTGAATGCAGTAGTGTTTGTAACCTTGGAATGATAGTTGACTGCACATTTTGATACCTAAGCAGTATTTCAGATTCTTAATACAAAATAAAAAATGGAAACACCATCAGAATACTGCTATTATAATCGAACTGATAATAGCTAGTGGCAGAACTCTGAAACAAAAGGGCCGCTGTTAACAGGCTTTGGGCTTGTGTCAATGGGATCAGTTTGAGATGCTTCTGAAAGCATTCAGAATTAATTAACACATGCCATTGACCTCCTTCTGACCTGCATTTGACCTCCATCAAGCAGGTTTTGCTTTCTCATATTCTTGTATGAGGATGCAAAATCTGTTTGAATTAAACAAAAGCCCATTGACACTAAAACTGTTAATAGTGTAAACATTTGGTGAGGAACTAGCTGAGGCATCACAGTGCATGGAGTGTAGCTGCCCCTGGGCTAGGAGGCTTAATTATATTTGTGCAGCTGTTACCACTGCACACATAGTAGTTAAAGTGACACTAAACTCAAAAGTTAAATCTTAAAAATGCATTCAAGTAACTTAGCTATTACAAAAACATTTATCTTATTTGTGTATCACTCAGCTGTAGATACTCAAATCATCTCTAAATTCATGCTGACACTGTCCTTCCTTCTGGAGGGTGGCTACTTTTGTTCCCCATGGTCCCTGTGTGTGGAGCAACAGCTCCAAGCTCACTCCCGTGATGGATAACAATATCACATTTACAGGGCTTTTCACTAAGGGGTGAAGAGTTTGGAGAAGGCAGGAGAAGTGAATAATCTAGGACAACATATCTGAACTGGAAAGGAAGCTGAATTGGAGAATTTTTCTAAATCAGCTATTTTGGCCTAGATTGTTCACTTCTCCTTCCTTCTCCAAACTCTTCAAATCAATGATGGATTTCAACTGCAGTGATAAAAAAAATGTGTAGGAGAATATAATTTTTCTTGATCAAACGAAATTCTATCAGTGAATATGGTTTTAAGGGTATTAAGGAAACTCCATTCATTCCAAAATCAAATGTGAAATGGAAACAAAGATCAAACGAAATTTTGAATGACAACCATCAAGTCTCTGATGGCATTATCAAATGTTCTAACAAGATTGTTCCTGCGAACATTCTTTCAAAAATCTACCCTTATATACCCTACTTTAGAAACATTTAAAGTGACCCAGTCAGGTTCACTTTAAAAGTTGAACCTTAGCTAGAAAGAAAATAGCTATCTTCCCTTAGAAAGCTAGTAAGACCAATTTCTAAGTAGGGTATATAGCTTTTTCTTAATTTGTCTTCTTTGCCTGTTAGTAAGAGTTAAGACATCAATAATGGCGACAAACCAACTTGGACATCCAGTAATAGAACGAATCTCTGCACTGTCTTTGCAGAGAAGCTGAAGGTTAGTTCCCCCTCCACATTTGCTTTAGTCTCATTGACTAGCAGGTTCTGCTATGTCAGGTTTTATTAGGGTGCCAGAAATCAAACTGTCCAGGGGGATCCAAGCAAATGAATCCGTCTTTACAGAAAACTGGAATAAGAGGCAATAAAAGCTGGGGATAACAGTGTTAACAAGGAGAGAAGATTCACAATGCAAACACGATGCACAAACAATAAGTAGAGAGAAAGAAATCAATGCAAGTAAGGAATGCTGTGCTGGGCGAAGCTCCTAAACCACACCAAGAGAGAGTACAAGTAGTGTCACCCTCTGACCTTTGAAAGGAAATTAAAAGGAAGCTACATAGAGCCCTTCCCTCATCTGCAGTCATTCTGCAGTATCTCCATCTCTATAATCTTATCTTTGCACTGGCTCTAATCCAAGAACAGTGGCAAATAACAGACAGAGATGATGGTTGGCACACTGTTTTCTTGCTAACACATGTTATTTTCTACTCTTGCATATGGCACAGAGTAATCATAATGTTCAAAGAAATGGATGTTTTCTCTTGCTTTATTTTTAGATGTTTACAGTCTGTTAAAATTATTGTTTTTATGCTGGAGCGTGGATTGGCTGCACAAAGCTGACTCATCGCCAGGTCTCTTTGTTTGCATGTGGCCTCTCAAATTGTTACTGAATAAATCACAGTTTAATATATAACGGGAGGGATTCATGAAAACTAGGGCAGACAGTTTTCTTATGGCAACCAATCAGCTTCTCTCTTCAGGTTGTTCAGTTAAGCTTTGAAAATAAAAGAGAGAAGCTGACTGGTTGGCATGAAGCATTTCTGCTTCAGTTTTGATTAATTTCCCCTAATGTATGGATAGAAATCCATTGATCCAGGGGTGCCATAAAGATCCACTACACCCCATGGCCCCTTTACAATTGTACATTTATTTGTGGTGCGATACCGCGTGTATGATCCCACACAAACAGAAAAAACACATCCACTCTCCAGATTCCACTGGAATAGTGCGGCTCGCTTTTTTTTCTGTTTGTGCGGGCTCATACTGGAGCAAAGACGTGCTCCCAGCGGCAAGCACCTGGCTCATCCCTTCCTTGAGCCGTGGAGAAGCAGTGTTGCTTTTTAGTGTTCTCTTTGCACCACATAACATGAGGTAGTTTGCATGTAAAAGTGCATTGCTGTTAATGCAGCCTATTTAGAATTGGCTACCAACATGGCGATAGAAGTAAAATTGCTCCCGCAGCAATTTTTTTAACATGCTGCGCCACTTGGCCACAGGCTACTGGACTTGTGTGTTTGCCATTCTAAATGCCAATTTAAACCACCACTAAATGTCTCATTGTGTTGCACTAACACAGTAAAACGGTTTTGTTGCAACATATAGATGGGAAGCCATCTTTGTTAAAAGTATACCATATGCATTATGTGAAGATTTATATGGAGGTTTCTTCCCTGGACAGGAAGACAGATATGTAGGGAGGTATAGGACAGAATTTCAGTTTTAACATTCTTCTTTGTAATCACTTGAAACTTTTACATGTTGAATGTTTTTAAGAACTGTTACATACACTATTTTATATAAAAAAAATAAGATATACTAACAAAAATCCTTCAAAAAGTACTTTTCCTCTGAATCAGCAGGCAGTTTTTGCTTCTTGGAATAAGAGTTCCTGCTGGACTTGTTTGACAGCTCACGGCTGTCAAACAAGTCCATGCCAAAATGATGACATCTCCCAGCTGGCCTAGCTGAATCCCTTGAAAACCCCAGGAATAGGCATGGGGACTTCTCAGCTGGCTTTCCCAGCCTGCTGCCCTGCAGTCACCTGTACTACAAGCAGACTGATAATAATAACATGGCACTGAATTCCATTATGAACATCATACTTTATACAGTAGTTCGGATCCTCACACTCACAAATGCTAGATTTTTTGCCATTGTAAAATAATATACTTATTTCCATGTATTCCCTTATATTTACATAGTTCAAAACACCATAGATAATTAACCCTCTTCCTGCCATGGTCATACTCACTGTTTTCTCCGCATCTAGCTAAAACACACATTGCAAAGTTTAGAACTGAGCTGAGCTCCAGGCGGATAAACAAAACACCATGTTGCAGTTATGTATTTAAAAAAACAATGGTGATCTCCTGTACTGCAGTACTAACTGAGACAGAGGGGGAACACTAGGGGCAAACAGGGTCTGTTACATTAACATGTGCTGACAAGGAACATGTTGACAAGAGTAGAAAGCAGAGAGAACACCTCATCAGTCTGTTGCTGCTTCTTCGTTGTCTATCCATAACTTGGGAACAGAGAGGTGACATGGCTGTGTTGTAGTAAAAAAAATCAGGTCATCTGTTGTTTATCGGGGCTGTGTACATTTTAGGATTGGTCAGACAGAAATATATATGCTTTGGCAGGTAAAACAAATACAAATACTATATTTCCATTTCAACTGTTTATTTAACAGTTTCCCTTCAGTTCAGCTTTCAAGAACTCAAAACCATATATTTTTGGAAAGCAGAGGTCATGCATTAATATGTGCCACAGTGATTTTTCATTAAGTTGTAACTAGAGTGTGTTGGGATTATTATTATTATTACAGGTATTTCTATAGCACTGACAATTTACAGTGCACATTCACATCAGTCCCTGCCCTTATGAAGCTTACAATCCAAGGTCCCCATACATACACATACATGCCAGAGCCAATATAGACAGGAGCCAATTAACTTTCCAGCATGTCTTTGGAGCGTGGGAGGAAACTGGAGTACCCAGAGGAAATTCACATAAGCACAGGAAGAACATGCAAACACCTTGCAGATAGTACCCTGATCAATATTTGAACTGGGGACCCCCCCCCCCAATGCTGTATGGCAGAGGAGCTTACCACTAAGCCACTGCTGATTATAATCCTTGAACAATTTTAATGCTATTTGTGT
Organism: Nanorana parkeri; assembly: GCF_000935625.1. Taxonomy (NCBI): domain Eukaryota; kingdom Metazoa; phylum Chordata; class Amphibia; order Anura; family Dicroglossidae; genus Nanorana; species Nanorana parkeri. Next base: position 6,703 of record NW_017308106.1, on the reverse strand, counting down.
CACAACTGGGGAGATTCACCCTACCCATTTGTTCTGGGGGCCACTGTGAGGCCTCATTCACACAGGGTAGAGTGGGGCCGTACAATTCCGTGCAGCGTGCATGGCCATATCAGGCCATTCCAGGGAAGGACAGGTGCTGCCTGTAATTGTACACAGCAGCCCGTTCTTCCTTTATGGGAGGACGCGGCCATACGCTGTCGTAAGGAATAACCACTGTATGCGAGGGGGTATGTATATGTATTAAGCTTTAATTTACTAAACTTTCTTGCCATAACAGTCATTTTTTCTGGCCATGTGATTGTTATTTTCAGATCACATTGGCTGTCATTGCTGAAAAGAAGCCATTACAACAATTGCCGTGTTTAGTTAGCTAATTTTTATTGAGATTGATAGTTCATCACGGAGCGAGCTTGGAGCGATGGCTACTTTACAACACATACAGGGGCCATGAGGAACAAAAGTAGCCACCCTCCAGAAGGAAGGACAGTGTCGGCACCAATTCAGAGATGATTTGAGGATGTACAGCCGAGTGATACACAAATAAGATACATTTTTGTTAATAGTTAAAGTACTTGAATGCATTTTTAAGATTTAACTCCTGAGTTTAGTGTCACTTTAAGAGCGCCGTACAGCTCGAGAAGTGATCAGCTGCTTTTGTTGTAAGAAGCGTTTAGCTGAGCACTTTCTTATTTCATTTCCAATAAAATCCAGCAAGCTTTATTTAATCCGCACAGTTGAAAATTGGCATTAGATTAAATTCATAGCTAAAATCCACAATTTTTTGTGCTGTCAATAGAAACATGAATAACTCACTGTGCTGAATACTGTGATGAATGAAGTGATGAATTGAAGGTACACAGAAGTCAACTTAAGTTTTCAACTAGCCTAAAACCTTTTCATGATTTACATGGTGATCTCACTCCCAGTAGATGACCTTCACCCTAATTTGTGCTGACATATGTGTTGCCCCTGCTCCCTGACTGTCTGGGCATGAAAAACATGGGTCTAAGCAGATCTTGACTAGAGGTAAGCCAATGAACTTGCAAAAGACAGAAATCCCAATTAATCTGCCAGGTTTGTTTTGTGCCAAGGCAGTGACAATTCAGTTTGTTGGCTAATCTGTTTTAATAAATGAAGTTGTAATGTGACCCAAAGGACGACTTACTAGCTCAATTTTAAATGTCAGAGTGGCAGTGAGGTTTTCCTTACAAGAAACACAAGCTTAAAATAGTATACTACTTACATTTTAAGCTTTTATATCACAGGGGATGAGGATTCTCTTTTCATTACCCCCCTGTGTCCTCAAAAGCAGGATCAGTTGTTTGGCATGTGCACTTGAAGGGAACTAATAAATTATTTTTTGGGGGCACTTTTACCAGTCTACTGATACCACTAGACAAATTAAATATTCCAATAGCAGAGTAGATAGGGGATTCATTTTGCCAAATTTCTAAATAAAGTGGATTTTTCCATTTTGCTCATCCTAATCTTTATGTCTCTGCATAGCCAAACAGCGATGGGCGCCATGCTGAGATAAAACGTTGAGCCTTTGTGGAGTTTTTGTTTATTCTAGCAGCATTGTCAGGTTGCAAATATAGGTCACTGGCCAACAATGCAAAATGCAGGGTGCTGCAAAGAAAGGTAATTAGAGCTGAAGGGACCCCCATTAAACTTTTTCAGTAGGGCTCTGTGATTGTTGGTAATGCTTTCTTTTATGTACCATGTTCCACAGCTTTATTGCCTTCTTACAGCCAGGGGCATATTACTGAAAACCTGAACCCATGTGTGGCTCCAGGGCCACATTCCCAGCATCTACATTTGTTGCTTTCAAACTACAGAAGTTTATCTAAAACTAAATACCAAGGTACTGGGGTCATCGGTCCGAATGCCGACTATGACGTTATCTGCATTGAGTTTGCATGTTCATCCTGTGCTTACATGGGTTTTCTCCAGGAGCTCTGAGTTCCTTCCACACTCCAAAGACATGCTGGAACGGCAATTGGCTCTTGTAGATATTGGTCATGGTGTACATGTATGTATGCATGTGGGATAGGGACCTTAGATTGTAAGCTCCTTGAGGGCAAGGAATGATGTGAATGTACAGTTTGTAAAGTGCTGCGTAAATTGGCAGTGCTATATAAATACCTGTAATAAATAATCCCAGCACATGGAGCTAGCTTGATGTTAGACTTCTGTAATCCTATTGTAGCCCTGTTATGGGATCCGCTCCTTTAAGAGAAAAGATATTGCAGCTGCAGGTGGAGCCAGAGAGCACAGCTTTGTGGGGATTGTGGACACAGCCACTGAGGAATGACAAATGAAAATGGATACTTGAACTAAAATTCCCAGAGTGCTAAAGGGGAGAAGGGAAGTAAACTCTGAGGGCTAAAGGTTGCTGGGCGGAGTCTAGTGTGAGGAGACAGGGAGGCCAGACTGCTGTTGCTTGTGTTGTGCAGCCAGCTTGTGGAGAGACTGTGCTCACTTGTCACACGTGCAGTTCTGAAGTGACATCTTCTGCACAGAGTAAATGGCTGTTTGTTCCTTTCTGGAAGAGGATCCTCTGGGGCTGTGAGTGATGTGCCATCCTGCTGAAAGGCCATTGTGGGCGGCGACTCAGCCCGGACAGACGCCAAATGTGATGACCAGAACCCGGACGGACGCCAAATCTGATGACCAGAACCCCTGATGACATCATACTTCAGCTCCTATATACAGTTCTTCATCACAGAAGATAATTGCTGACATCCCTGCCGGCTACAGACGGACATCTCCCTCCGTGTATGGGTGAGAGGCCTCTGGCCTGCTGTTGTCATTAACAGTACACACAGATTTTCACCGTTTGTATTGGGCCCCAACGTTGGCTAGCTGAAGAAACTACCACTGGCCAGTGGGTTAGGTACCCGGGTACATTGGGACTAAATATATATATATACTGTATATATACAGTTTGATTACTGTCCAACAAGTTCACAGTTAGAATAACCGCATTTACTGATCATCACTGTTATGCTGATGTCTCATATACAGTCTCTGTGTTATGCTGTGTAGAGATAAATGTTGATGTTGTATACTGCTATTCAGATTAATATATACAGTAAATAGTTATTTAAAATCTCACAAGGTGTGCTGGTGTGCTGTGGATTCATTGTTTGTGGTGTGTCACAGAGGTGATACAGAAGACCTGATCATCCAGCGGCTCCTTCGGGGGTGAGCGCTACACTATGTACAGGGGAAACAGATCAGGACTCTTAGCCAGTCAGAGCTCTGTTGCTTTGTGCAGGGAACACAGAGATGACAGATCTGGCTTTGCTTTCTAGCAGTTGTGCCTGGATTGCAACTCTGCCTGAACAGAATAAAAAATCGTATGGCCGTTAAAAAAATCTTCATATATTTACTGTGTATTCAGCTTAGAGACTACGTGGCAGGACTATGAAGATACCTGGGTGGTGTTGGATCAAGTCAGTTGTGTGTTCCAGCACTTCGTAAAATTCATCCATGCGGAGCAGGGACTGACAGTAATTCAGAATCAAAGTGTTAATCATCTTTTCCAGTTTCATCCACGGCACCTCCCATGGCTTTTCCTGAAAGCAAAAATTAGTATGTCAGAGATGCTACTAGGCTGATTTTTCTTTCAATCTGTGTCCCATTGGGGAAATGTCCTTTTACTTCCTGGCTGGTAGCCACATAAGGAACTGAGAGGAAATTTGTCTGTTTCTTTTGGGTTAATATCCAGTGCAAAGCTGTGGTGTAAAACTCAGAGGCTGACCTACACTCACATAGCTCTTCAGATTCCACATAAAATATGACTATTTTTCTCCACAAGTGTGGGAGCCATTGGTTCCCTTCCAATCACTATTTAGGGGTTACATTTTTAAAGTTTTACGCTGGGTGGATGCTGGTTGCCTAGAGTTGTGACTTGTCAGTGCCATCTTGGCGCGCTAGTGCCATCTTGGCGCGCTAGTGCCATCTTGGCGCGCTAGTGCCATGCGAACAACATCCAACCAAAACTTTTATATATGAACCCTTAAGTGTCCAGATCAGAGTTTCTCAACCTTTTATCAGTCTCTGCAATCTTCAAAAGTATGCAAAATCTCGAGGCACTCCAGTCTAAAATGTCATAGTCACCCTTTGCATCAGTAGCCTCCTTCACATCAGGAGCCCCACGTTCATACCAGAGTCACATCAGAGGCCCCCTCTTTCACATCAGACTTCACACTTTACATTAGGAGCCCCCTTCACATAATTTTTAATTCACATCACAGTCCCACTACCAAAAAATGTTAAGCCACCCCTGAGGAAGCCAGGGGGAACACCTCTGCGACATGGCACCCTGGTTGGGAAAGGCTGGTCTAGATTTTAAAAATTATCTGCAGAAAACTGGGCAAACGATGATATATACAGTTGAACTGTGAACTGTTTTAGCTATCAAAAATGTGACTCACAAATGTCTGCCGCGCTGTAGAACAAGAAAGATGATATTACTAGTTCTTCATATAGCTTTGCCAGCTTCCAACGTCACCTCTCTGCCTCAAGCCTGTCCTTTGGACAATGAATCAGCATCACCATGAGCAAACAAAAAAGCTGCAATATTGACCTGGGAAACATTACAGTCATCTTCCTGGCTGCCCAGTGTGGCAGGGGTATGCGAATCACAGAATTATAAAACCCATCGCAGCTAGAACAATTCTCATATATATTCTGCCTGCTTATTCAATCATTTTCCTGTATTTCTGCTTTAAACTTTACAATATACACATGGTGGTGTATTTATAAACAATCCACAGAGCCATTTGTCCTGAGTAATTGCATGTAAATTCGTTCTGTGTCGATGGAGGCAAAAACACATGTTATTAGCATACTTTCTTTCCAAACCAAATGTAATATCAGGAAAATACCCCATTATAGCCACTATGTGGCACTTAGGAACATAGGACATAAGGGGAACAAGGGTAGATTTTTTTGTACAATCCCATAGTTCAGCTTTAAGAAGTTTGCAAATACAGTGGTCCAAAAATCTCCCCGTCAAAATGGCTGCCTTTCTTTAAATTTAATGAAATACCTTAGTCTGTATATTTTTCAGACAAATAACAGCTTCTCTGTATTTATTGGTTGCATCTTCATAGCGTCCAAGTTTAAACAGTCTGTTTCCTTCTCCATGCAGGACAGGGACTGCTTTTAGCTTTTCGTCATCACTTAGGGCCCATGTCTCTCTTTTATACATACTGGGTGATTCTACCTGTCACACAAATAAGAATGCATGATTTATTAAGGTGAGAGATGATAGGTACATACATAGATGTCAACTGTCTTACCGATTAAAGCATTTGTAATTCTGTCTAGCAAATTTTGCATATAGTTCTGTTGGACAAGACAGCCAAAAGTGTGACACCACTTTCTCTTTTTAGGAATATATTAGCGCCAGCTTTACATCCGTGCTAGAAAAAAAGTTATACTAACCTGGAACCAGCTAGCTGCTACTCTGGTCCCTGAAGCCTGTCTCATTCCTCTGGTGCAGCAATGGTATGTCCCTTGGCATCCTCACATCCTATACACTGTGTAAAAGAATGTGATGACTCAAGGATCTTTAGATGGCTGCAGAGGAGGGGGAGAGAGGCTCCAGAGACCGGTGAGCAAGCCAGCTCAGAGGATCAGGTGAGTATAACTTTTTTTTAGCACATATCAAAAATGAGCACTTAACTCTTGCAGTGCAGGAGTAGCCCCACTGCAAGGGTTATGGACACTTTTGCATGGAATTCTGCTTTAACAAACCTTCAGGTACTTGTGCTAGTTGTATGTAAAAAATACACACACCTGCATTAAATTGTGTTTCTGCTTGAAGTTTAGCTTTAAAGCAAACTGGTAATTTGCAGAGGTCTCTCCCCCCCAATCCCCTGCAGCGTATACTTACCCTTCATTTACTCCCCTTGCTACTTAATTCATGATGAACCTCCATGCACAAAGCACAGACATACTTTAAAGTAGAACTGAAGCCACAACGTTTTTTAGTTTTGAGTAAGAGAGGGTTATGCACCTTGTCAGCTTTTGTTGGCATCTGCGTCTAATTGGAGAGATTCCTCTTTACTTCCTGTCTGATAGCCACAACAGGAAGTGAGAGGAAATCCCTTCAAAGTGAGGGAAAACCTTGGTTGTCATTAGGGTCACCAGAACTGCTCTCCCCATTGGAAAATTTCCCATCTATTTCGGCTCTGATGTCATCCTAAAATCTGGCATTTTCGTTCACTTTCAGTGATAACAGAGAAATAGAGAGAGTGAATCTCCCTAATGGGGGACGCAGATCACAATAAAATCCTGACAGGGGTTCTAACCCTCTGCAGTCTATCCAAAAGTTATGGTTTCAGTTGCACTTTAAGCATGTTTCACATAGACATTAAGAGCAATTTGACCTGAGACAGGATAACATGGATGCTGAAATCACACCTGTAGGGGTCTACCCCCTAACACCCCCTGTAATAAAGCAGTAGTTATTACTTCTCGCCAGTAGGCTGTGCTTTGCTGTGGCAGAGTACTGTGCTGGAGAAGTATCATTCTGACAGTGGTTCTGTGTTAGCCAACCAGTGCAGTAAACATCATAGTAGGAGGGATTGACTAAAGCAAAACCCATGAGCCTGCTCAGAACTGGGGTTGTGTTGTACCTGCCACTCCCATTGTGCCGCCCCAACAGGGGCATAGAATATGAGATGCA
>NW_017308105.1:279647-283874 GCF_000935625.1 Nanorana parkeri | reverse complement strand
CGGCAGGGGTGCTTTCTCTATGTAATGGCTGGTGGGAGGGGTCGGCAGGGGTGCTTTCTCTATGTAATGGGTGGTGGGAGAGGTCGGCAGGGGTGCTTTCTCTATGTAATGGCTGGGGGGAGGGGCCGGCAGGGTGCTGTACATAGCTTCCTGAAACCATCACAGCAACCTGCCTCAGTACTTCTTTAAAGAGCACTCAGAGTCCGCAAACAGTGGGCTGGCTCTTGGGAAGAGTTATGCAAATGTCACAATTTCTGATGGGTGTCTATGTGACTTGCTGCAGCGTCTAATGCACACTGTGAGAAGCTCTGTGCAAGGCATAAGGTAAGGCTGAAGTTCGCCTTTAAATGCCGAGCCATGGCACAGCAAAAGCAGCAGCTACTCACCACACTGGGGGCCAGAAATATGGAGATGTTTCTGCAGTCGTGTAGTTTCACCTGTGTGAATAACATACATACAGTTTATAATTGATATATGTATAAATGATCAGTGACACGCCTTTACCTCTTTGCTGTTCTGTGTCACATTCCCTGTTTTCTATAACCAGCTTTTAATCCTGTGCTGGTAGACAGGAAAGTCTCTGCTTCTAACCCCCAGACATGTCCGCCTCCCGCCTGTGCTAGACAGACTATTCATCAGTGAGTGAAACAAACAATTGGGGGGACTATCTGTCTGAATAGCACATTCTGTATTGCAGGGTGTGGAATCAGAGGAGCTTTAAGAGAATGTGTCACTTTGCCCATTTAGGTAGGGAACCCTCCCCCCCCCTCCTACTGATCCTCACCTTCACTGCCCTTCCCCACCACCCTGCTGGTCTGTCGGAGGTCTGGCTTGTGTCGGAGCTTACACAGGGTTATTGACCTCCTTCCCTTCGCCGCGTGACTGTGTTGGGGCCTGGCAATTGGATGCTTGAGTACTGCATCCTGGGAGGAAGTGTAGAAGGTCACATGACACCACCCCATACCTAAAAGCACCGGGTATTCCTCAGGCTTTTGACAGACAAACAAAGCGGTGGAGGTGGCAAAGGCGCCCTAACAAGAGAACCTGTCACTTTGCCCAATCTTTTTAGGGTCCATTCACACCATATATCTTGGGGCTGCGCAGTCCCAACGCAAGTCGAGGCACTTTGCCCTGTCATGGATGGGCACCATTCACACTAGGGATGCACCGATACTAGTATCGATATCGGTGCCGATTCCGAGTATTTGGGCAAGTACTCGCCCAAATGCTCCGATGCCTAGCACGAGTACTTCCGGTATCAGGAAGCCGGGCAGCGCGTCGTTAAACGCTGCCCGGTTTCGCGATTGACTGGAAGCTGGCCTCGTGAGGTTGGCGAGTCATTACACGCCACTTGGCTTCCTGAATGGGACTTCCGTTACTCGGTAATTGGTATCGGCGAGTACCAAAAAAATATTATCAGTACTCATACTCGGTACCAAAATACCGGTATCGGTGCATCCCTAGTTCACACCATGCGTTGTGGTAGGAACACGCTGGTGTGTGGCATGCAGTACTTTTTTTTTCAGAGCAGAGAGATCCGACGTGGTACAACCTCCTTGCTCCTCGTTGTGCCCGTAGAACTGAATGCAACGTCACTTGTGACATTTCAATAAAGTTCTAAAAAAAAAGTACACAGTGTAATCCGCACCGCGTCAGGCACCACACACCAGCCGCTGTGTGTTTTGCACAGCAACCAGTATGAATTGGCCCTCAGTGCTAGTTCACACCACCCTCAGTGCTTTCAGGCCCGATTCTGGCCGGAACTCACTGGATCGCATTCCGGCAGGCTCACTTTGTTTTGGGGCGGGAGGGGACGTGGTGGTGCATTCAATGGCACCATAGCCACGCCCTCCGGCCACAATGTTATCGGCCGCATGGGAACGCATGGCACATCAATGCCTGCATTCCGGTCTGGTCAGAAAAAATGCTGCAAGCACTAGCACAGGACTAATAAAAACGTAAACCTGCCCAGTGAGACACAGACAGCAATGAATAACTGACAGAGGGTCTAACCCTTTCCTACTCTATCCACAACTAGAAATACCATTCATCATCAAACTATCATAAGTGAAGAAAGAAAGGGCAACATGGAACAGCAAACAGGGTCCAGCTAAGAGGGTCCATTTTTGGAAGCCATGAGAAGAACAATGGAGCTTTGAGTCACAAGCCGTTTACCTTCCACAAGTCCTCTCGCAGGTAAGACACCCGGCGCTGATAACCCGACTTCCAGGCGTAGAAATATGACAGGCGCACTAGCCAGGGGTTGAGCTCGTACCCTACCGCTGGGCTGAAGCCCCGTCTGGCCGCCTCCAGAACCTGGAAAACCATAATACAAACACGGATTACTGCATGAGCCCCCCAATCATCACTGGGCTGTAGGTAGCTTGTTCAGAGTTGTGGGAGGGGCCCAGCAGGCCCCATCTACTATAGGCTGTCCGGAGAATACTATAGAAGGGGAAGGGGGGCACAAGACCAGTCACCCAGCACAAGGAGAGAGAGCGGCAGTGACCGGTCTTAATTACGGGAGGGGGTGGAGACCAGACCAGTCACCCTGCACAAGGAGAGAGAGCAGCAGTGACCGGTCTTTATTACAGGAGGGGGCGGAGACAAGACCAGTCACCCTGTACAAGGTGAGAGAGCAGCAGTGACCGGTCTTAATTACAGGAGGGCGGAGACCGGACCAGTCACCCTGCACAAGGAGAGAGAGCAGCAGTGACCGGTCTTTATTACAGGAGGGGGCGGAGACATGGGGAAGGGGGGCACAAGACCAGTCACCCAGCACAAGGAGAGAGAGCGGCAGTGACCGGTCTTAATTACGGGAGGGGGTGGAGACCAGACCAGTCACCCTGCACAAGGAGAGAGAGCAGCAGTGACCGGTCTTTATTACAGGAGGGGGCGGAGGCAAGACCAGTCATCCTGCACAAGGATAGAGAGCAGCAGTGACCGGTCTTTATTACAGGAGGGGGAGGAGATAAGACCAGTCACCCTGCACAAGGAGAGAGCAGCAGTGACTGGTCTTTATTACAGGAGGGGGCGGAGACAAGACCAGTCACCCTGTACAAGGTGAGAGAGCAGCAGTGACCGGTCTTAATTACAGGAGGGCGGAGACCGGACCAGTCACCCTGCACAAGGAGAGAGAGCAGCAGTGACTGGTCTTTATTACATGAGGGGGCGGAGACAAGACCAGTCACCCTGCACAAGGAGAGAGAGCGGCAGTGAGCCTTAGCTGTAACATTATCTCACTATTCTGCCGTCACCAGAGCCCAGGTCCACCATCTTCCCGGACCGTCCTTCCAGCAGCGTCAGTACATTCTCCACTTGCCTAGCACTGGCTGGAATGTACGGAACCTACGGAGACAAAGCAACAATAAAAAATAAAATGGGGGCTGAGATACAGGGACTTGTCTTTATTGCACTGTAGCAGCCACGTTATTGGTTAAACCTTTTTTCCTGACCAGTATACAGTCTCATTTCTGTCGTATAAACATCTACATCCCCTTTTATGTTGGTGATATTCATAGTGTTACAGCAGTTGTCTGAATTCCCCGGCGCTCTTAGTAATCAGCACTCAGTACAACAGACGTGGTCAGACACGCCCCCTCTCTTGCATTGAGGGGTGTGGCCATTACTCAGCTCTGCAGTGTGAGCACAGGGAGGGACATTTTACAGGAAGAAAAGGATATTTTAAAGCATTTCCAAGCTAAAAGCAGGTCACAGACCATGATGAATACGACTTGAGAGGAGTTACCTGTAATTTTAATGGCACTTTCCTGAAGCCGGGCATCAGCACCAAGGCCCACACAGAGTAAGCAGCCAATCCCGTGCATCCTGCGATCTGCAGCAGCCCCCATCCCCCCAGCGGTTTGCCTTCTAACCCCGACACCACATCCCCATCTTCGTCCATTTCTGCAATCAGAAAGATGCTGTTAGCCATTATGACACACCTTACCCTTTCCAGCATTCCCAAACATCCGGCCAGACAGGTTTAATCACCACCCCCCCGGTCGGTGCTCGGGTCCGGCTACTGCGTGCTCAGCAATTATGGGGGATCTATGGCGGCCAACTCTTCCGGGAGGCAACAATGGCGGTACCCGTACCTTCTAGAAGAGATAAAGCTGTTTTTTTTAATAAACGTTTTATTTTAATAGCCTTTTACGGCAATTTGTATTCCGGAGGGTTGGGGCGTTCTATTTTTCATGTAAGAGCCACTTTAAATGCTTTTGGGGG
>NW_017308105.1:277755-279572 GCF_000935625.1 Nanorana parkeri | reverse complement strand
TAAAATGTATCGAAAGCCAAAACTTATTAGCGTTATGTTTTGGATAGAGTAGGGAAGGGTTAAAATCCCTATTTATTTATTTATGCTGTCTGTGTACCTTCTGGGAAATTCCCCTTCACTTCCTGTCCCACCGACACAACAGGAAGGCAGAGTAAATCTCCCAAAGTGAGGAGAATTCTCCTCTTAGTTGTCCCAAGAACAGATTGGAAGATCTCTCCTCACATCTATGCAGTGTATAGCCATCCTGTTTGTGTAGCCACTCCATCATGCCAACTCTTTTTATCTTGTATTGCCGAACACCTCTGTACAAGTGTACAAATGTTCTATTGCGCCATAAGAGCCCAGTGCTGTAGGTGTCAAGTATTTTCTCTATACATCAGCTACAACATGCCTATATTTAACTCTAGAAATAATGTTGCCAGGCCAGGGTCCAAATCACCTACGCTACATATGTCCGGGCATGTCCCAGTGCTTCACTACATTTGGAAAGGGGTTGGGACAAAAGTGAGTGCGATCACCTCCCACCATCCAAATTATATTTGTATGCCATAGTCCTGGCTCTTTGCTCCATACTTCTGGGCATATCCCACCGGCTTGCTACACATGGACAGGGATGGGTGTGTTTGCCAGAATCTGAACATGGGTGGTGGTTACCACAAAAGTGGGTATGGTCACTGGTCATAAATCAGTAGAGGGCTGTTCACCAGTTAAAAACAAAAATGGTTCTGTGGGCTGGTCAAAACTTGGAAGTGGACGGTGTATGGGTGGACCATCAGTCCAAAAATGTAAATAAGCTCTGTGGGCTGGTCAAAAGCCACACCAGGGCAGGACACCTATCAAAAACCTGGGCAGGACACCTATCAAAAACAGGAAGTGGACATTTTGGACTAAACATCCCAACGCTTCTTTACTACTGTACATTCAGAAAAACCCCATCTTTCTCATCCCGAAGCATTCTTATCTGGATTGGATGGTGACAGCCTGTAGGAACCTTTAGAGGCCCCAATCAAAATCTTCTTTTCTTCTGGTCACGTGTTCGACCATCCCCCTATAGCTGTGGTAGGCAACCTCGGCACTCCAGCTGTGGTTAAAATACAAATCCCTTCATGCCTCTGTCACCGGGAGTCATGCCTTGTGCTATCAGAGTCTTGCAATGACACTTTGGCACTTGTAGTTCCACAACAGCTGCAGTGACAAGGTTGTCTACCCCTGCCCTATAGACTTCTAATGGGCCATATCTTGGCAAAGGATATGCTCCGGAGACAGACCCATACAAGTCTTATTGAGTAGGTTAAAAGGTTCACTGTGCTCTCCTTTGCAATCCTTATGGCCTTAAACAAATGCAATGATTTCATATCCGAATGAAGGGTCTAATGCAACATTTGGTAGTTAAGTCATTTATTTATTCATAGATATCTATACATCACACCAAAGAGAAGGACAATTGATGAATAAAGAATAGGACACAAGGATTTGATTTAAAAAAAGGGACTGTCTCTTTATAAAAGGGATAGTTGAAAACTATGTGATAAAATGCACTTGTCAGTTAATAAAACATGTCAAAATGACCCTGCTCCAAAACTTAATTTCCACAAAAAAGCTATACCTGTATAAGAAGAGTTTGAATACTGATCTTTTCTGCCACCCGTGCTGCTAAACACCACCCCATTCCCCATGGAAAACCAACATTTCTGGGCGCGCCGTTCTCCTGGGTCCCTTGCAACTCCCACTGTTTCCTCTTGCTGACTTTACATCCATACTGTCTCAGTTTTCCAACAGACTGGGGGGGGGGGGCAATACCTACTTAATGGAGGAGG
>NW_017308105.1:273843-277637 GCF_000935625.1 Nanorana parkeri | reverse complement strand
CCTCTTGGTTACTTTTCAACCAAACTGTCGCAGTGTTCCAACAGACTGGGGGGGGGGGGGCAATACCTACTTAATGGAGTAGTGATCAGTGGCATAGGTGGCAGAAGAGTTAAATATATACCAGCCTTTCTCCACCAGGCTTCCTCCAGAGATTGCTAGGGGTTCCTTAAACAATAAGCAGTGGACTGATTTCCCGTCTGATGGTGCCTGCATCAATGGACTGAGCCAGTGGTCTAGGCCCGTTGAAGCTCCTCATCTTAAGTAACAACTGACACAAATGATCTTTTAGCTGCCATAGAGAGTGACATGCCTTCAATTGACCACTACTGTAAGGGGGTATTCTTCCCCCTGCTGACCACCAATGCATTATATCCACAACCTAATTTATTGTGAGCTGCCAACATATTCATTTTTAACAAGGGTTCTCTGAGATCTGAAAATTCCTTCAAGGGTTCCTTTGGTGTCAAAAAATGTTGAGAAAGGGTGGTATATACTGTCTCCTTGTATACTGTATGTATAGCTTTAAAAAACACTTTTAGTATAATAACAAGGTTGTTTAATTAATTGTGGTTGAACCAGCTAAACGATAACCCAACACCAAAATAAACAGTGCAATTATTTTAGTTCTACCCACTGCCTCATTCCACTGGATGAGAATTGCCCCTCCTTGAGACAACGCCAACATTTGCCGTTCACATGTCCGAATTTACCCCAGATATCTTTATTCTGCCATCTTCTCCTACAGCTATCACAACATGGAGAGGCTCAGTGAAGATGGCAGTGAAGGTGTGCAAGTGTTGGAATGGGTAACACAGATCATAAAAGGATAGTTGCCCTCCCTCGTAATCCAGATATATCTTGAATTGATTACTAGAGATACTATCAGGCAACTGTATCACTTCATTGTCATGTATGACTGAACACCGACCATCCCACCCTTCCAAACACCAGGACTTGTTATTATTTCCAATGAGTGACTGATCACCTTTTCTGGCTATACTGGGATAACACATCCCAGCTATCCACCTCTGTGACCAGCTGACATCCACTTCCCAGTAATGTCGCCCTGAGAGGAAAGGCCAACTGCTTAAAACCTGAGGCTGATCCTGAAATCTTTCTGGTTTTTCTGGGTAATTCTGGTTTGGTGACCAGGAAGCAGTTTTCCTGTCATCAGTTATATGTATGTAACGACCAGCAGTATTTATATCCAGTGATATGTCATCTTTCTCCAACGGTCCAGGTTTTTTATGTACAGACTCAAAACTTGGTCTTCCAGCCTGATGCTGTTTGAGCAGTTTGCTTGAGTTCGTTTCAGACACTGACCTGGATGGTTCAGTGGCCTTGAAGTGAACTTTGTCCTCTACAGTAGAACCTGGGTAAAGCCGTGTATCTTTATGGTTCTGGACCAGAATCCCAGTCAAAATATCAGACAAACCTGTGTGCAATGTGGTTGAAATGATAGCCACATCCAGATCACCTCCATCATGGAGGTGTCTATCAACTCTCCATTTTTCTTCATCATCATCATGCAAGAGACCCATGTCTGATTCCTGCAAGACAGTTATTGGATCAGAAATGCAACACAGCTCTTCTATGTAACACATCTTGCTGAACAGCTCATCCTCCTTAATTTTCAATAGCTGGATCATATCAGAAACTGAGACAGAGACCTGCTCCACCTGCCGGGAGATCTCGCTCAGGACTTTCTTCTCCAGTTCTTCCAGCTGTGTCTTGATGTCTCTGAACAGGGAAGTGGCTCTCTTGGTTTCATCAGCTGCATTATCTTGTGCTTTTCTGTTGATTTCCTGCAGACTTTGGATCCTCTTCTTAGCTTCTAATTTCCTTGTCTTCATTTTCTGCAGAATATTACTCAATTTGTATTTTTTCTTTTTTGAAGCCTCATCCAGCTTCTCCACCTGATGCCCCTGGTGTTTTCCATCCTGCCTACAAAACATGCATATAAAGGCAGCGTCCTCCATACAGTAATACTCCAGGATCTTCTTATGGATGGTGCATGTTCTAGTCCCCAGGAAAGTGTTGGGGTGAGATAAGACATGTGCTTGCGACTTGCTGTGGACCTTTAGGTGTTTTTCACAGAGAAAGGCTTCACACAGCTGACAGAATTTAACAGCGCATGCTGGAATGACAGCACAATAAGTACAGGAGACCCCCACTTCCTCTTGGCTTGGCGGAAGGGACAAAAAACGTTCCGCTATGTTACACAAAGTTATGTTCTTTTGCAGTGCAGGACGTTTCGTAAAACCTTCTCTGCATTCAGGGCAGGAATATTCTCCAGACTTCTCTTGTTTATCCAGCACGCGATCAATACACTCTCGGCAGAAATTGTGTCCGCATTTTAGGTTTACAGGATCCGCGTAAATGCTCAGACAGATGGAGCACTCCAGCTCCTCTCTTAGATCAGCAGACGCCATCGCTGACGGCTCATGAGAAATGAAAGTGAAAGTCTCTTATTCTCAGAACTCACAACGATCCTTCATAGTTCTCTGATCTAGTCCTTACGGCTGTAAAAACTTCAAATGAGTAATCGAAACTCAACAACTGTCTTAAAACATACGTAACAATGCATGTTTCATGTTAATAGCCACAGAGCCATAGCTAGCTCCTTTTACGCCCGAGGCAAGAACACGCATGGCATCATGCATACTGCTTCCTGGTTGGTGGCGTGCATGTGCAGAATGCGCTTGTGGCCAAATCCAAAATAGCATCAAAATTTGTTTCGTTTGACGAAATTAATGAAAACATTTTTAGTTTTGGTTCATTTAGTCTGGGACAAATTTTTAGTCTTTGCACATGTCTAATAATACGGTATGTGTGCATGAGTGTGTGGGTTTTTTTTAAAAATTAGTTTACTTTTTATTATTATTTCTTTGTTTTTTTTACCGTTGGGGGCTTTGGGGGAAATATCGGGGGTCTAAACAGACCCCTGACATTTCCCTTTTGAAATAGAAAAAGAGACTGAGGACACATTCCTCTGCCCATACAGGCAGGGAAGAGCAGTGGGGGTCCGATGAGAAGCTGGAGCCTGTGCCGCTCTTCTTCTCCCTCCCTCCCGAACCGTGGCTGTACTGGCCGCCTGGGCAAGGGGGCGCAGCCAGACCAGCCCTGACTATGCCGACCTCTCAGCTGCACCTGAGGCGAGTGCCTCACTCGCCCCATGGTAGCTACAGCCCTGATTGGCCATCCATAAAGTGCTTTAAATAGCTTTTAAAATCAGAAGGTTATTTAAGTATAATCTCAGATCCAAAAACAAGGGATAATGGGTTCCTTTTGATCTGCCGTATCACAACGTGACTAACTACCCTAGTTGGGTCCCTCTCGAAGCTCTAATTTATGTGTTCCACACCTTGCACTGACAAGAACCAAGAAGTGCAAAACAGCTTTAAGCAGGTGGGATAAATGACCCTGTGTAATAAGACTGTGATGGTGACCCCCCCTAGTTCTTCTTTTTTTTTTTTTAAATAATAAGATTTTATTAATTTAAGCATAAATGTCATAATATGTGTACAGCCGTTTACACATATCCCTGTACATATGCATATTTTCCCCTTATACATACATACATGCATACATACATACATACATATCTTTATATATGCTCATACATCTTGGGTATCTCATTGTATCTCGTATTATTTTTATTTCTCACCCAATATGGATACCCATCTTAATTTTATTCCTATTTGTATCTATATTTACCCCCCTCCCCCTACTAACTCCCCTATCCCCCCTCCCCCTCCCCTAGTACCACTCTTCTCTGCATTTATAAAAACCCC
>NW_017308105.1:260102-273699 GCF_000935625.1 Nanorana parkeri | reverse complement strand
TTCTTTTTTTTTTTTTAAATAATAAGATTTTATTAATTTAAGCATAAATGTCATAATATGTGTACAGCCGTTTACACATATCCCTGTACATATGCATATTTTCCCCTTATACATACATACATGCATACATACATACATACATATCTTTATATATGCTCATACATCTTGGGTATCTCATTGTATCTCGTATTATTTTTATTTCTCACCCAATATGGATACCCATCTTAATTTTATTCCTATTTGTATCTATATTTACCCCCCTCCCCCTACTAACTCCACTATCCCCCCTCCCCCTCCCCTATTACCACTCTTCTCTGCATTTATAAAAACCCCCATTCTAATATTTTCCGCTATACTTCTATATTACATAAAGTGTCTCCTTTTAAATCTTTATATTACAAAATCTTTAAGTTTCTCCCTTTATCACAGTACTCCATCTACGTTTCTTGTCCTTATATCTACTCCAGGGTTTCCACATGGTCTCCCACTGAGAGTGTCGTTCATTAATATGTGCCGTTAGCTCTTCATATCTCTGAATCTTATTGATTTCCATGGCCCATTCCTTAATATTTGGAACTCTCTGTGTGTTCCAGTATCGCGGAATCAATATTCTTGCTGCTGCCATAAAAAATCTAAATCAATCTTTTTTTTTTTTTAAGGTTTTAGAAGTGATGACATGTAAAACTTTCCGCTTTTTTCCCCTTTTTTAAATGTTATTTATTGGCTATGCCATTCGCACGGCACTAGCTCCCCTAGACGGCGCTGGGAAGCACTAAAATTTCTCTTTGGCACCATCTAGAGGCACTAGTGCCGCGTGAACGATATCCGCCCAACATGGCCACTCCACCCTGGGATGCTCTGGCTGGCCTCCTGCCCTGCTCTTGACAACCAGTGATGTCACTGGTTGCTAGGAGCTGGGCAGGACCCCAGGGGCACACTTTGATGTAAATAACCTTCTGACTGTATGTGATCTGTACATTAACCCCTTCACCTCTGCTTCCTTCTGAATATATGACCTGTATATAGTGCGCCATTACCAAGCTCCATGTTTTTACCTCTCACTGCCGGCATGTTTCCTTATTTCCAAATAACTGTGGGACAAAAAGGGATTACCTTGGGGCATCCATTATCCAAAAAGGGGTCATTTGGGGGCGTTTGTACTGTCCATTTTAATATGAAATGTTTTATAACAGAAAGGGAAACTGTTTTTCTAACATTTTTTTTTTCCAGGGTCCTAAAGGTAAGAAGCACTTCTCACATGACAATGCTGACCAATGACTGCTCGCCATTTGCAGTGTGTGGCTGCAGTGTGGTGTACAGTGTATGGACCATACATCAGCTGGTGAGGAAGGGGGGCTGTAGCTTGGAGCTAAAAGGTGGTGGCAGAATGCTCTGGGTAGGTTCATTTTCTCACATTCTGGCAATGAAGGGGTATTACAGGTTGGTACTCCAGTGCTGAAAACAAACCTTTGCTTTGCCTACTCTATAAAGTCCACTTACTCTTCAAGTCTGTTTTTCTGTCTTCTGTCCTTCATGACGTAGACTTGTATACTTGGCTTCGGTCCTCCATGGCGTAGACCTGTATATTTGGCTTCTGCCCTCCATGTATTAGACCTTAGTACATGGCTTCTGTCCTCCATGGCGTAGACTTGTATACTTGGCAATACAAAAATGCTTATGGAAGAACGAATCATTGAAATGACAATTGTTTGTTAATTGGATGGTGCCCCCTCATCCAGCTGCCCTCTAATGTCTTTCTCTGACCTCACTAATACTGTACAAGCTCTCTTGCTGTTTCTTTAGCAAATCTTAAAGTCTTTTCATCTTCAATTCCTTTGTCATTAATGTGGTAATTGTTTTGCGTAAAGGCAAAATAATACTTTGTCAATGAGCATTGAGCGTTCCTAATCCTGCCTCTCGGAGGGATTTGGATGATAATAGACACAGCTAGATAAACTGAGGGATGAGCAGAGAGGACATGGCCATGCGTTGGGACATGTCAACCAAAGATGTGATGGCTCCTCATAGCTTTCCCTGGAATCCCATTTACCATTAGTGTGTTGGTACACAGCAAAGTAGGAAATGGGCCCTTGTATTCTCAAGTGGAAGCCCGTGTGACGAGGTGACAGTGCCGGAGAGCAATCGGGAGACAGTGACAAAGTGTTGTCACCCTAAAACAAGAAAAAGGACTTTCATGGGGAACCACCAGGGATTACTTTAAAGAGGATCTTCACCCTCCCAAATGAACCCCCCTCCTTCCCCCACTAACCTTTGGTGCTCTTCTTCTCAATACAAATTAGTAAACTAAATGTGAGATTGTAGCCCATCCCTGGAGTAAGCTTGGAGCGGTGACTACTTTACAACACACACAGGGACCATGGGGAACAAAAGTAGTCACCCTCCAGAAGGAAGGACAATGTCAGCACCAATTCAGAGATGATTTGAGGATCTACAGCTGAGTGATACACAAATAAGATACATTGTTGTTAATATTTGAGGTACTTGAATGTAATTTTAAGGTTTAACTCCTGAGTTTAGTGTCACTTAAAGCCGGTAGTTTTTCAGACGAACGTTTATACGAAAAAATCTAATCAGAACATTGTTTTTGAGAACAGTTTGGCTGGGGAAGACCTGCTCTACAGAACATTAACACGTGAAAGACTTCATGGAGAGGAATTGACCCACCATGGCCATCTGCCCAGCGAGGAGTGGACATGTGAAGACATGTCTAGCCATTACCTGGAGGGAGTCAGTGAAGACACGCTAGGCTAATGTTTTATTAAGCTGACCTCTGACCTTTGCTTGGTTTGGTTTGTTGGCGTGCTGGTTACTTATTTCTGGAGTATGGGCTCTTTGCTGCCAAGCTGATTCTCAATGGATCACAGTATATTTCTAGCTGTACCCCCTGTGGAGATGAAGTCGGTAGGGACCGGCTTCGGATCACATGATCAGGAATCCCATGAAACACCTAATACACAAGCTAAGAAATATATACTGGCCATGCACTGTTCATCATGCACGGGCTGAACTAGAAAAATTACCCAATTCCCCTGCTGGTGGCGACGGCTTAATACCCAATCAATCATCGTAGGTCATTGGCTGCAAAAAACTGTTTGGCCGATGATTTCCACCTGGCTCCTTTGATGATTGAAAATGTTGGCTTCTGTCGAGCCAATTGATGCCAGCAGGACCACCCACAGATTGAATTTTGCCCAACTCCCCAGATAGCAAGCAATTGAGCTGCAAGTTTGAAAATGACTTGCTAAACTATTGCAGACTTGCCGAGCTTCACAATTTTGTTGCGCAATTACAGCAAGTCTGCATTGCAAGTCTCCAGACCAGCGAGCTTGCAGAGCTCTTGCTAGGACCTGCAGGACTCTTGCTGTAGACTTGCCAAGCAAATTTGCTACAAATTAAAAAAGTGTCACCTAGAACTTGTGCTGCAAGTGTTCTGGAAGTCTACAACTTGCCAGGAATATGTGCAGTGAGTTAGAAAGAATTACAATTTAACCCTGACACAAGTTTGTGGCAAGTTATCCTTGCTATCTGGGTCGGTCCATGTATGGCCAAGACTTACATATACAGAATATAGAACGACATATATTTCAATATAAATAGGTATACCCAAGACTTTCCTATCTTCACTCACCTACTTCCTTCCCCCGGCAAACAGTATGAGTGTGATTATCCATTTAATGATATGTCCCTCGGAAAATCAAGCCCTTTTGGGCCACACAGGGTCCCCTTCATCAGGCTCTGAGCCTTGATTTTCCGAGGGACATATCATTAAATGGATTCGCACTGACCCATGTGTTTTTGTCGTGCTTGGTGTGCTGGTGACATCCTCATCCAAAGTTGAAATAGGAAGCAGTTACTCCAACTAAGAAATTGCACAAAAGGTTCACAAAAAATGATTCACTTAGAAAAACCATATCCAGTGAGAAGTGGTGCCAGACATGCTGAAAAACAGATTTTGGCAGAGTTTAAACAAGCTGGAGATGTTCTTTTGCAGGGCTAGGCAACTTTGGCACTCCAGCTGTTGTGGAACTACAACTCCCATGAGGCATTCCAAAACTCTGACAGCCACAGGTTGCCTACCCCTGTCCTATGTTATGTGTTTTATTCTTTCTGGAACTCAATGTGGCCCTAAAGAGATTTCCATTGTAATGCACTTCTGCACTATTACCACTGGGGGGCGATAAAGTCCATTATAATGAATACAGCACAGTGACCATTATAAAGACACAACTTTGTAGCAATATTGTCATTTCCTTCTATGGAATGTTATACTTTGTATTGTCACTTTTTCTTATTTATTTGTATTGAATTTTGCATGTACAGAGAACATGAACAGCGTATAACAGGTAAAGAAGCCACCAATACAATACAGTGCAGATACTGATACAAATGGTTGTATTGGAATGTTTGATTGGGTCATGTTGGACTCTTTCACAGTAAGCAGAAACAATCGATTTTGACCCGTTGCAGCCGATATCCAAGTTTCAGCTTACTTTATGCCATCCCTTTAGAATTTAGGCAGCACCAGGTCACGTGACCTTTAGGTACAGCACAGTTTGCATCGATTTAGCATGCCTAATTATATTGGTAAGAGTTTTTCATCAATGCCTTCAACCCAAATGATGAGAAGTTCAGCAAACCCTAATTCAATTGATTTTTTCCCCAGCTGCTGATCCTGCCACGGAGGTCCTTGTTTGGGCACTTCCTGTTATGGGATGACAACACCCTGTCCTTGACTTTCAATGGTGGTGATGCGTTGTCACCCATCACATGTGCTCCCGGTGGAGACACCAAGCGGCTGTGCCAACATACATTGGCATATGGGCCCTCCTTACCATCTTGAATTGAATTGTATTGTGATTGTAATGTCTTCCTTATATTGTAAAGCACTGGCGCTATAAAAATCCTGTATAATAATAATAATAATAATAATAATAATATATCTACTGTTGTCACCATACTGAGCAATGAGATGCAGCCGATGCTACGGAAGAGCATATCGTAAAGAAGTGGCAGCAAAGAGTCTGGAGAAGATTGGCCATGCCAAGATGCTATATGGATGAAAGAAGGGGAAAATGGTATTGTCTAGAAGAAAGAAAAGCACATGGCAATTGTTTATGATACACCGCGCTGTAGCAAACAAAATGTCATCCAGTTGGCTTTTAAATCTACTTTTTTGTTTGGATAGAGTAATGGAGGGTATAACCCCTATCAGCTCCCATTTGGGGGGAGATTTCTCTTCACTCCCTGTCCAATAGTGACAACAGGAAGTGAGAAAAAAACCCTCCAAAGAGAGGCAAATCCCTGGTGGTCACTAGAACCAGTGTCCCCATTAGAAGATTTCCCATCTATTCCTGTTCTGGTGACAGCCCAAAATTTGGGATTGTCTTTCCCTTCCGGTGATAACATTCACCAGGACGAATAGAGATGGTGAATCTCCCTAACGGGGGACACAGACAGCAATAAAAACCTAACAGGGGGTCTAATCAGTGGCGTCACAAGGGGGGTGCGGCCCGCACCTGGATGCCACCATTGGAGGGGTGACACCAAAATGACTGACAGTCATTTTGGTGTCACCCCCCCGAAAAGTCAGGCACCCAGTCATGGACCGAGAGCCCGACAGTGTCAGGAGAGAGGAGGGGACCCGGCGGCATACCTCATCCCGCCGGGTGAACGTCCCCTCCTCTCTCTGCCGGCGTCCATCACCAAGGCGTCAATAAGATGGCCGCGCATGCGCGATGACATCACGGTGGGGTTCACCCGGTCTCCGCTCCGGGTGACAACCGGCCTCGGGACGCCCCTGAGTCTAATCCCTCTCCACTCCATCCAAAACTTTTTTTTAAAAAGTTTGGGCTTCATTTGTACTTTCAGGAAAAAAGTTTTTTGGGGGAATTTGCTGCCAACGGTCCTCTGAAGGATCCTGTTACAAAGTTTCTTCTCTGGATATCCTGCCAGTAACAGGACTTCCTGTTTCAGCCTGAGAACGCTGTCGCTGATTGCAAGGCAACGGCTTAGTGTTGTCAGCCTGCAACAGGAAGTGCTGTTACTGGCAGGATCTCCAGGGGAGAAACTTTGTAACAGAATCACAAAGAAATGGTTTGCTGAAGGAAACTGCGAACAGGGGAACGTTATATGATACCAAATACTGAAACTGTGTACGGGGAACATTAGGGTGCCACACATACTGAAAGTTAGACTCTGGGTTTAAATACATTTTAATTTGATGAAAGAAGAAATCTGATTGGCTGGTTATAGCCCGTCATTGCCGTTCATAGCCTGCACTCAGCCCTGTATATGTGCCTATGACTGTCAGAGAGTAGTCCTGAGACTTGTACATCTCCCGCTGCTCTCATTCCTCCTCTAATGAAAGCCATTCTCCCAGGGAGAGGGGCCCGGGGACTGTGGGAAAGTTATGAACGGAGACAAAGGTGGGTCTCACTGCCAAGGAGGGGGTCTGGGATGCTGGCGAGGGGGGCCCAGTTCACCTCCCCAGCCGGGCCTGTCTTAGATTAAAGCCCCCTCTCCCTCTTATCCGAGCCGTTCCCACACCTCTGGATCTAAGCTTCGGCAACAGGTGCAAGTTTCCAGGGGCCCCGGAGGACTAAGAGGTCCGAGGGCCAACAGATGCAAGGATATAATGGATACCAACTCGCAGACGAGGCAGCTGGCACAGGAGGTTCTAATCCCCTGCTCGGCACATCTGTCTGTCTGCTGGGGCCACAGCGCAGAGTCTGCAGCCGGTAGGCACGGGGAGGTGTAATGTCAGACCCCCTGCCAGCTGTGTGAACGTTATGGGTTATAAGATACAGTCTGATGCCCATAATCTGATTCCAGTGTGGAAAGTTAACCCCGTGAGGCCCAGGGTCTTGACTGGATGCCAGTCCGGGAGGAACAAGCCGGCCTTAGGGCCATAGAGATTAATGAAAAGCCAGACAGGCCCATGTGACCTGATTGCCATGCAATTTCTTTCAGCCCAACGTCTGACCTAAAGAGGTGCATTCTAGTCATACGACCATTCCTGTGTAGTACAAAAGAAGGGAGAGGCCTATGAAGACAATGTCCTCAGTCTCTGACCATCTCCTCTATTATGTCCTCAGTCTCTGATCATCTCCTGTATTATATCTTCAGTCTCTGACCTTCTGCTGTAGTATGTCTGCAGTCTCTGACCATCTCCTGTAGTATGTCTGCAGTCTCTGACCGTCCCCTGTAACATGTCTGCAGTCTCTGACCGTCCCCTGTAATATGTCTGCCGTCTCTGACCGTCCCCTGTAATATGTCTGCCGTCTCTGACCATTTCCTGTAGTATGTCTGCAGTCTCTTTGCAGAACGTCTCTGCCTATACTTGCAGATAAGGCCAAAAGTTCACCGGCACCACCAAGCTTACTCTGGCTTTAAAGAAAGACAAAGGTCAAATAGCGACATTACCAGCCAATCAAGATAGAATGTGGTTGATATCGCCACCACCCACAAATATGTTAGGAGAAACAACCCTGTAGTGTGAGGGCCAACCACAATGGAAAGGTTATGTAACCTTCACCCCACATATGTTGTTGATCTGACAGACTGGAATCTGTGTGTGGCCGGCTTTGAGGAGCCCTAAAGACTTGAGATGGCGGTCCAATGACTTGGCTGCAAGTCATTAGACGTTGGCTGCAAGTCATTAGACGTTGGCTGCAAGTCATTGGACTCAGCTATTAGTCTCTTATTGTACTGGCTTGGCACTGGTATTAGTCTCTTATTGTACTGGTTTGGCGCTGGTATTAGTCTCTTATTGTACTGGTTTGGCACTGGTATTAGTCTCTTATTGTACTGGTTTGGCACTGGTATTAGTCTCTTATTGTACTGGTTTGGCACAGGTATTGGTCTCTTATTGTACTGGTTTGGCACTGGTATTAGTCTCTTATTTTACTGGTTTGGCACAGGTATTAGTCTCTTATTGTACTGGTTTGGCACAGGTATTAGTCTCTTATTGTACTGGTTTGGCACTGGTATTAGTCTCTTATTGTACCGGTTTGGCACTGGTCTCTTAGTGGTCCTGTGTTGGCCAGCGTGATGGACCTTACCCAGTACCAGGTCCACCTTTCTGAGCTCTGCATACCATTTCCAGTTCCTGCTGTATGTAAATCTTCGACATGACTGTTTGGGTTTGCTCAGACATTCTAGACCGCCGCCGGTCCTTTTTCCCATATCTGGCCTTTGAGCCCCCTTCTTCCCGGAAATAATTGGGCCTGGGAGCCGGCAGCAGGTGGACGATGGAGCCCAGAGAAGGATGTGATATGTTTTCATGAAAGAGCTGTGTACATGGTTGTTGGGATAATGGGCTCCGGGCCCTCAGAGGCTGTTAAGTGGCAGTGAATGTTAGGAATTTGTCACTATGCGCTGGGAACTCTGGTCTCCCTCCAGCTGTCGGTGGGCACCACTTTTCCCGAGGCATCGCTGGGAGAGATGAGAGGCTAGAATTGGATGGAGGAAAACCAATTGTGAAGGACTCCACCGAGTGCCAATTATAAAGTCAAAACTTCACATTTCACAACCCAATTATAAAACAACAGCTTTGTAACCTTCCAGGGGAGTTATTTTCCTGATGGCCAAATGACTTTACTGCTGTACAAGCACGAGGAGACACAATAGGCAATTAACACTAAACGAGTGACTGGTGGAAGAGTTCTAGGAACATACAAAGAACGTGAGTGTAGTTCATGTCTGTTGGTTTCACAGCTTTGGTCATTTTTGGGGCAGGAATTCTGGTCCAGAGAACAACAAAAACTAAATTACGTCCCATAATGTCCCTGGCTTCTATCTCACCTTCCCTGATACTTAACCCTTACCTGAACCCAAACACTTAATCCATCCCATAAAATTATCCTTCAACAGTCACAGACCCTGTGACTGTTGAAGGATAATTTTATGGGATGGACCCAAAAATGATATTTTAGTTATTGTTGGAAGCTGATGGGTTGGATGTTCCAACAATGAGATCTTCCTGCCATCATTTCCAGCTCATGTCCACCTGGGAGTTTGGGGGTGACCCAGCTTCCCCTTTTACATTCTCAATACTATAAAATAAGTACACAAATTAAGCAGGAATGGTGGGAGCCCCTCATAATGGGCACAGCTGTGTGTACAGACCCGGGAACTCAGCTCAGGGATGGTGGGAATCACTTATAATGGGCACAGCAGGTGTACAGACCCGGGAACTCAGCACAGGGATGGTGGGAGCCCCTCATAATGGGCACAGCAGGTGTACAGACCCGGGAACTCAGCTCAGGGATGGTGGGAACCCCTCATAATGGGCACAGCAGGTGTACAGACCCGGGAACTCAGCACAGGGATGGTGGGAACCCCTCATAATGGGTACAGCATGTATACAGACCCATTTACACCAGCAGATCATGTGGGGAGCATTCCACATGCGCTGGTAAGTTGCGATGCCATTCATTTTAAAAAGCACCCCAACACACCTCAACAACTCACCTGTCTATCAGAAGTATTGGCACTGAAAACTATAAATCCAATCCATCAGTCAATGTACAGTATATGATTGTTATATGAACATTCATAGGAAAAATCTCAGCAGAAAATTTGATGATGTTATCAAAGATTTGACGAATGTTGTTTGGTTTAAACATTCGATTTTGGAATGAATGGAGTTCCCTGCTCCTTTAAATGTATTTCATCACTCTGGCCAAAAATGATCGTCGGTTTGACCCCATTAACTATTAGAAATTCACATGAAGGTTCCAAAATGATTTTTTTCAAGCAAAGTTTTATTGGTGTATGGGTACGGACCCTCTCGGGTAGTGTGTCTGTATCTCCTGACATCTGTCAGCCTCATTTTATCCTCCTTGTCTATCTCTGCCAAGTATGAGCTCAGCATGACCCATGCAAGAATTCTGGCCGTCTCTCCCTCTCGCTGTCCCGATCCTTCGCTGGATTTTATCTGCATATCAAGTTCCCAAAACCGTCTGTGAAATATGAATCTGAGTGCGCTTGTCGTGCTGGAACCCACCAAATCCCGACATCTGAAATCATTTGTTGACTTTAAATTTGATGTTTGAATATCTTCATTGCTTGTGATTGATGTGATGGGGCGACATGTCCCCGAATGTGGAAATTAATCTTTGGGCCCAGGTACAACCAATTGTATTGTATGGTGTCATACCAAAAGGGTCCGACATGTACTTTGAACACTAAAAATAAATGTCCTACCAATGGAACAGGTTGGAGCTTGAAGGGCCTGGAAATGACAACGGGGGGTTGTCTGTTGCAGTGGATGAGTTGGGCCCAGTAGGTATCCAGGGGGCCCAGCTACAACTTTCATGCTCCTGGAGGAAAATAGTGGAAATGGCCAAAGCCTACAAAGGAGGATGGACGTGTAGACATTTCGTAGACTTACAATGTAAGTTAGGCGGCTTCTCCGTGCCTATTGCAATCCTTATCAATGTAAATCGAAGCTGCTTTCTTGCCTAGGGCCCCAGATGATGGGTGAGGGGCTTGGCTGCGAAGCACCAATCATCCCTTGAGGTTTGGGTGGGCCCTTTTGGGTTAATTTTGGGTTCCGCGAAAGTTTGACAGTGATTGATGTGGGGCAAGAGAGGGTAAAGCCCATCTTTAAGCAAATATTGCTCCTCTTCCCACCCCCCCAACTATTCCAAATTTTTTTTTAAAAACCTCTAATACCTTTTTTCTTCATTTCAGAAAATGTAACTCTCAGTAGCACACAACACCTACAGGTAGAAAACTATTTTATGCTTTCAGAGCAAGGGCCATCCATACCAATGGGCCATCCATACCAAAGCTCCTAGTTTTGAAACTATTACATGTTGCTGAAGTTCAGCATGCTGCAGAGAAGGACCCTTGCTCTTTTTGTGGCAGCAGCGGTCTCTCTGCAGAAGTCTGACACATCCCCTGCTAAGTCAGAGTTTTAGCTCTGATATCAGCAAAGCTTCTGTTCCCTGGTGATTGGAGAGCTGTAGCTCTGACTCAGCAGGTGGTGTGTTGGACCTCGGCAGAGAGACCCCTGCTTTCCCACAGACAGCAAGAGTCCTTCTCTGCAGCATGCCGGCAGGGGACGGGCTTTTTTACTCTGTGGTTGCTTTTTAAAAAAAACAAACAAACTGGAAGACTTTGTACACCTTTTGTACTAATGCACCTGGAATCTATCCAGCTGATTTCAGTAAGGCTTTAAACGGAAGCTGATATAATTAACCATTACTATGATATATACAGGTGAAACTCGAATAATTAGAATATCGTGCAAAAGTTCATTTATTTCACTAATACAACTTAAAAGGTGAAACTAATATATGAGAGAGACTCATTACATGCAAAGCAAGATAATTCAAGCCGTGATTTGTCATAATTGTGATGATTATGGCTTATAGCTCATGAAAACCCCAAATCCACAATTCCCGATATTGTTCTATGTAGAATTCTGGTTTTATTGATTGCATGTAATATTCTAATTTTCTGAGATTGTGGATTTGGGGTTTTCATGAGCTGTAAGCCATAATCATCACAATGATGACAAATCACGGCTTGAATTATCTTGCTTTGCATGTAATGAGTCTATCTCATATATTAGTTTCACCTATTAAGTTGCATTAGTGAAATGAATGAACTTTTGCACGATATTCTAATTATTCGAGTTTCACCTGTATATATAAATATATATTACAGGGCCCCCGGTTCAAATCCAGGTCAGGGCAGCATTTTCTCACTATGCTTGCTTGGGTTTCTAGCGGGTATTCTGATTTCCTCCTACACTCCAAAGACATGCTTGAGGGTTATTTGGCTCATCTCTATATTTGAATGGAGAAAGTCCAGCTTCCCCACTGATAGGGACCTTTGATTCTAAGCTCCCTGAGGGCAGGGACCGATATGTAAAGCACTGCGTATATTGTACTATATAAATACCGGTATTAAATAAATAAATATTACAAATAAAAATCTATGCACGTATGATACAGGATTCACAGAGCACTAACTATATTTTTTAACCACTTGCCGTCCACCCGTGAAAAAAACAGAAGTCACATATAAAAAAAAGTAGAAAAAAAACCCGAAAATGTTTTGGTCCGCCACGTTTACGCACATATAAACGTAAATACACGTCGGATGCGCCAGCGAGCGAAAAACAACAATTTTAAGTCTTAACATGTTTGGTGTCTTTTTACCCAACGTGACCCCCGTCTTTTATATTTTACCAAAAAATTGGGTAATAATAAATGTTTTATAATTTAATATAGGGGAAACTGTTTTTTTTTCCCCAGTAATTTTTCCTTAATATAGTAAAAAATAACCCCCCCCCAGTGGTGATTAAATACCACCAAAAGAAAGCTCTATCTGTCCCCAAAATATTATATAAAATTAATTTCAGTACAGCGCTGCATGACGGAATAAATATTCAAAGTACCACATCGCTGAACACTGAAAAATGGCCGGGCCAGGACTTCAAGTGGTTAAATGAGAACTATGTGGTTAGGCCTTTTCCCCATAGTTCTCCTAAGGGTCACAGGAGGACACAAACTAGGGCCCTCCCGTCACCCAAAGCTCAGTATAGCTACAGCTCGTGGTATACTGACACGACGCAGCCTGGATGTATCCCGACATTGCTGTCGAGATCCACCCAGCTGCGTAAATGACAGCTGGAGCCAGCTGTGCCCGCCCCCTCCCCCGCCCGTTTCGCCAGTCAGCGCTGGAGGATCGGAGAGGTGAGGGGGGGAATCCCTGTAGGGAGCTCTCTGCAGGGATGGATCGAGAAGTGAGCAAGCAACGGTATGTGTTCGCTCACTTCCCGATCTACTGAGCCGACGTGTGACAGTTTCATTGTCACAGGTCGGCTCAGATTATGAGGCTGAGTGAAAATCACTCACCTCATAGTTCTCCTTTAAATCTACAGAGCACAGCAGAATCTGCTTACTTGTAGACTATCACTCTCTAATTGAAACTTTATTCAGACTCATCTGAACAGGCAGGCCGAGAACGGGAAGGGATGCCTCATATCTCTTGGTTATGCATGCAGGACGTCGTTGCAAAGAGGCCGCAGGAGCTCAGCAGCGCCGATATGTAAAAAGAAAAAAAAGGCGAAGGGATTACGGTACGCCAAACTAAATTTACAATTCCCTTCATTGTGGCTTTAAATATCTTCTTCATTTACCAGAAGGGCGCGTGATCAGATTATTTCCTCTCGTCAGTTCCAATCTCTGTGTCTTAAAATACTAATTAATCTCGTTTTCTTCTGCAGCGGCCGATGTTCTCGCCCCCTCTGTTATTTTTGGCCGTCCCCTACATCCGCTTCTACGTCCCAGTCACCTCATATGTACACTATCCCCTCCGCCAACATCAAATGTAAACTTTGTTTTGGGAAAAGGAAAAAAATCTCCCCCCCCAAAAAAAAGTCAGTGTGAGAATCGGCGAGCCGAGAATCAGCGGCTTCCACGCGGGGTCAGCGGGTTTTATTAAAAGGAAATAAATGTATTTTTAGTAAGGGAAATGCTTTTTTTTTTATCGCCAAAAATAAATAAACAGGAAAAGAGCGGCGAAAATTATTCTGCGCTCCCTGGGAACCGCCGCAGAG
>NW_017308105.1:250487-260029 GCF_000935625.1 Nanorana parkeri | reverse complement strand
ATTGGCTGCTCATTGGCTGAGATTTATTTATCATGTGTTGTTACTGCGATTTATACAGATTTATATGTCCGACTGAAAACAGGGGAAATGATGTGTCAGCTATTAGTGAGTAGTTGTAGTTTTCATGGTACATCTCAACATCTCAATACAGCGAGCAATGACCTACCCTAAGGTCTTCTTACATCAAGATCTGTAACCCTAACACTAGATCTTCCTGTAAACCCAACACCAATCCTCCCTGTGTCCTTAACACTAACTCTCCCTGTGACCCTAATACTGACACTAATCCTCCCTGAAATCCTAACACTAAGGCCCCTTGTAACTCTAACACTAACCCTCCCTGTAACCTCAACAGCAGTCCTCACTGTGACCCTAACACTACCCCTCCTTGTAACCCTAACACTAAGCCCAACACTAATCCTCCCTGTAACCCTAATACTAAACTTCCCTGTGACCCCAACACTAAGCCTCCCTGTAACCCCAACACTAAGCCTCCCTGTAACCCCAACACTAACCCTCCCTGTAACCCCAACACTAACCCTCCCTGTAACCCTAACACTACCCCTCCCTTTAACCCCAACACCAACCCTCCCTGTAACCCTAACACTAACCTTATGTAACCCCAACACTAACCCTCCCTGTAACCCCAATACAAACCCTCCATGTAACCCTAACACTAAGCCTCCCTGTAACCCCAACACTAACCTTCCCTGTGACCACAACACTAACCCTCCCTGTAACACTAACCCTCAATGTAACCCTAACACTAACCTATCCTGTAACCCTAACACTAACCCTCCCTATAACCCTAACACTAACCCTACCTGTAACCCCAACACTAACCCTCCCTGTAACCCCAACACTCGGAAGTGTGCTGAGCTGTGGTGGTGCTGGAATGAGGAACAGAAGGATCAGCCAAAAGACGGTTAAAGTAACTTTCATACGTTTTGTGTAGATATTCTACAAGTCAGTGAACCTGGAAAGGACTATTCACCGTGCGTGTGATTGTAAACACACCTGGACAGACATGAATGGCATCCATGGAACGTCTCCGTTCAGCTTGTTGCTCTTCTATAGCTTCTATATGAGACTAAAGAGCACCTGTCATTATACCCCATAGTACACATAGGCACGCGGGCTGACAGACGGGGACGTGAATGATCCGAAATAAGTGAATCAAGAGTGAATGTGAGTGCACTGAAGTCATGATCAGTGATGGTAGCCTCCGGGCTTATTGCAGCAAAGGCCTCCTACATGAAGGGTGACATCAGCAAGAGAAAGTGGAATTACCCTTTAAATCCGCATACCATCGACGCACATAGACCACCTGCGGGAGGTCGGGATTTATTCGACCCCCAGAGATACATCCTCTGTGTTTTGTATGGTGAAATGATGGCGCCCAGGTAAAATCGATGGCGATCTCGTCCTGTGTGGGAAGCAAACATGTGGAGACAGTTCTCACTGCGGACAAGGATGGCAGATTTATTGGCGTGTTAATATGGCCGCACATGTCCCCTTTGCAAACTCTGGTTGACTCATATGGAAATATTTAACATACTTCTCAATTCATACTTGTAAAGAGCAAGATTATGCGTCACGTTTATTCGTGTCTTTGCACGTTTATAGCAGCATAGTGCAGAGTATTCATTTCAATGGGTTGCATGAGGTTCTATCATGAAGGGTTGTATGAGGTTCTATCATGAGTTCTATCATGAAGGGTTGTATGAGGTTCTATCATGAAGGGTTGTGTGAGGTTCTATCATGAACGGTTGTATGAGGTTCTATCATAAATGCTTGCATGAGGTTCTACCATGAAGGGTTGTATGAGGTTCTATTATGAAGGGTTGTATGAGGTTCTATCATGAAGGGTTGCATGAGGTTCTGTCATGAATGGTTGTATGAAGTTCTATCATGAATGGTTGTATGAGCTTCTATGATGAATTATTATATGAGGTTCTGTCATAAATGGTTGTATGAGGTTGTATCATGAATGGTTGTATGAGGTTCTATAATGAAGGGTTATATGAGGTTCTATCATAAATGGTTGTATGATGTTCTGTCATGAAGGGTTGTATGAGGTTCTATCATGAAGGGTTGTATGAGGTTCTATCATGAAGGTTGTATGAGGTTCTATCGTGAAGGGTTGTATGAGGTTCTATCATGAAGGTTGTATGAGGTTCTATCATGAAGGGTTGTATGAGCTTCTATGATGAATGATTGTATGAGGTTCTATCATGAAGGGTTGTATGGGGTTCCATCATGAAGGGTTGTGTGGGCTTCTATGATGAATGGTTGTATGAGGTTCTGTCATGAAGGGTTGTATGAAGTTCTGTCATGAATGGTTGTATGAGGTTCTGTCATGATGGGTAGTATCAGGTTCTACAATTGGATACAATGAATACAAATGGGATTAGATTGTAGCATATGTGTTCCATATAATGTTCTGTTTGGCATTCAGTCAAATTGCATGACCAGGGTCTTTGTAAGAGGCAATCTTACAATCCTTTCCCGGGGGAGGTGTGGTGGAGTTGCAAAGCGAAAGGAAACAACACTGTGAGATAGATTGTAATGTGTGTGGTCGGCTTCCTCTGTTTTACAGCAGCCCCGATGTAATCCTGTGATGGAGGAACCGCACATCAAACACGTTGTTTTGCCACCCCTTATGAAGATTGTAACATTTATGGTGAACTTTAGATTTACCAAAACTGTGTAATATAAGGACAATCGTCAACAAACCATTCAATGTGCATGACATCAGGCTGGCCCTTTCACTTCATAGTTGATGGTAGATCTAATGGAGATTGTACAATCAGATTGTATAGTGTACGGCCAGCTTCACACTGCAGCAGTGGCCATTCACAAAGCCTTTCGGCAGCTGAACGGTTAAAATATATATTTTTTCCTGGACGGATCCAGCAGCGAGAGGCATTCCAGCGCAGAGGAAGACGAGGGATTCGGATTTCATGGGAAGCGAGTTCCAGGGAGGCGATAATTTTTTTTTTTACACAAATCATGAAAATTGATGCGTGAAAATTGTGGTTTTCCACCGAGAGGACCTGGGAACGTGAGAGCCGATCACAGATCACCTCCAGGGCGCCATTCTCTTCCCTCTACGACCATCACGGGAAAGTCGCCCCCTCCGCGCGTAGAGCCAAATGACGGGTTTATATTTGGGAACTTTGCAGAGTGCCAGATGTTTGGGGCAGAGGCAGAAAATGAGAGCAATCTGTGCGCTGCCAATTCCCAGACTCGTTACTGAAAGATCTCTGTGAATGGCGTGTTCACAGGGAGGACACATTGAGGGTTGTTGTACGGAACTTGGCCCAAAAGTTCTTTTTTATGTTACTTTTTACATGTTTATTGTACCGTGTTGTCAGCTTAGTGTCTGATGTAGAGAGATGGAGCTCCCCCGCCACTGGATCTTTCTTCTTCAATCAGACAGTGCAGTCAGCACCTTTGATTAACAGCAGCACCGAGAAAAAATAAAGGCTCTGGAGTTTTAAGAGTCAACTTTGACCAAAACTTTTTTTTCTATTTTGCATAAACTAACACTACCCTGCCTGTAACTTTACACTCCCCATCTTCACCCTAACACTAACCTTTCTTTTAACAGCAAACCTCATACAAACCTTTCCTGAAACCCCAGCATTGCCCATCCCTATATTCATAACACTAACCCCCTCTGTACCCCCAACACTAACCCTCCCTGTAATCCCAACACTAACTCTCCCTTTGACCCCAACACTAACCCTCCCTGTAACCCCAACACTAACCCTCCCTGTGACCCCAACACTAACCCTCCCTGTGACCCCAACACTAACCCCCTCTTTCCCCCTTCAACACTAACCCTCCCTGTAACCCCAACACTAACCCTCCCTGTAACCCCAACACTAACCCTCCCTGTAACACCAACACTAACTCTCCCTGTAACCCCAACACTCACCCTCCCTGTAATCCTAACCCTCCCTGTAACCCTAACACTAACCCTGACTGCTTTTATTCCTCTCCCATTGACAACTGTCACCCGTTATTTCTTGTATGTGTATCACTGAGACAGGAAGTAAGGGAAAATCTACTCAACAGGGACACCCACAGGAAAAAGAACCCCCTAAAACAAAAATACATTACCACACAAACTGTATAAAAACATTTTAAAAATGTCTCTATTGTCAGGTTTTATGACACTATACAATTCTGCAACAAATCTACAAATATAACCAGCAGATTAAAACCATTAATAATGATACAACCTCCCTCCAAACAACCCCCCCCCAGCAATTTCAATGCAACAGTCCCTTTTGTTTCTGTCCCTTTTCTTATAAGCCATCAGATATATACATAAAATGTGTATTGTAATTCACCAAATAAACACACACATAATAATAATATTAATAATAACAATAGTAATAATAATAATGATAATAGTAATAATAATAATGATAATAGTAATAATAATAATTTTAGAAAATACACCTACAGTATGAACACAAACTGAAAAGGGGAAACTATTAATAGAATTGATAAGTCAATTCTCCTATTTGTGTAATAAAAATCATAGTCTGAGTTTGCATGTATCTGATATTTAATATTCTAAGATATGAGAATGACAAGAAAGATTTTTGGCCTCTGTCACAAGAGGGTCTCCGTTCCGCGAGGTCGCCCTCTGCAAAATGTTGGCACACAATGCCCGCCAGTCATCAAAGCGGCCCTGTGGTGGAAGGGGTTAATGCGAGGTCCCGGGGGTTACATGCCAAGGATATCATTGTGCCCCCGCCAGGTTCTGCGGTTGGTTGCTGCGGCTGTATAGCTGGGAAAGTATGCGGGGCCGGCTCAGCACAATGGGATGTTTTGGTTTGGGCTGTTGGACGGGGATTATGTGTGACAGCCTCAGTGGGAATATCCAGCCAACCTCCCCGAAAGCAGTCAGCGCTGCCGCTCATGCCAGGGCCAGATGGGCCGACGCCGCTGACCGTACAGCTGATAGAAGAGCGGCACTGAGGCTTCAGGCTCAATTTAAAACTACCATTAACTATGTAGTGCAAGGGCCTGCCGGATTGGATACAAACTGAATGGATTGTTAGGTTTGTCCTCATATTACACATCTTGGTAAATCTAAAGGAGATTGTACAGTCCGGTTCAGTGACGTGCGGTACCTCTAGTTCCAGGTGAGGCATTCCCCAGCCTCGCCCCCAACTGGCCAAAGCCCCGCCCCCAACCCAATACCCAAGCTAGTGTGAAAGAGGAAGGGAGGAGACAGGGAGTCAGTGTTTTTTTTTTCTTTTTTTGATTGGACAGCTTGGACCAATGGCGCTTTGCTATTGGTCCAAGCCATCCACAGAGCTCACGCCTCTAACACAGATTAGAGGCTGTGACAGCTCTTGCCTCAATAGTTAGGTTGCACAAGCAGTGGGGAAGCCGGCTGCTGTGCAACCTAACTACCTGTCAAAAGCCGGATGCAGCGCCGTCCTTAATTAACAGGCAGCGCACCGTCCATGACAGGTTACACAGCGGGGAGGATTTCCTTGCTCTGTAACCTGTTAGATGCCGATCTGAATGGAGAAAAAGCTGTCAGCTTCAGATTTGAAGCTGACAGCTTTTTCCTCCATAATCCTAGGTGAGGCTCTGCCTCACCTGCGTCCCCTGACTGCACCTCACTGGTCAGGTTGTATAGTGCATGGCCAGCTTAAGATAGTGTGATTACATCCTCTACTTGGGAGAACAATTGGAGGAGCATTGTTGGCTTTATTTTTTCTGGGAATGGACAACATATATGACATATTGAAGAAATTCCTCTGTACCTGCTCCTGAGGAAAGGGATGATCAGTCCATGAAACGTGTAGAGTTGGCTCATCAAAGTCACCGCCATGTGACATGATTACATTAACTAGTGTACGGACATGAGAGAGGCGACTGTAATTAAATAGTTGGAAAAGTCCTCATTGGATCCCACCAGTCTGACCAATTTGAGATCCATCTCCTTGACCGTATTTACAATCTTCTTGAGCACCTAGTCTACAACCGCCTGACTTGCCACCTTACCATTAAAGGAGAACTATGAGATGAGTGCTTTTCACTCACCTCATAGTTCTAGCCGACCTGTGACAATGAAACTGTCACAGGTCGGCTCAGTAGATCGGGAGGTGAGGGAACACATACCGGCGTTCGCTCACTTCTCTATCCTGTCAAGGCTCTCTGCCGTGACAGGGGAGGGGCTGAATTCCCCCCTCCCTGCTCCGATCCTCCAGCGCTGACTGATAGAACGGATGGGGGAGGGGGCGGGTACAGCTGGCTCTGCCTCTAGATAGGCAGAGCCAGCTGTCACTCACGCAGCTGGGCAGATCCAGACATACTGAGCTTAGGGTGACGGGAGGACGCTAGTTTGTGTCCTCCCGTTACCCTAAGGAGAACTATGGGGAAAAGCCCTAACCCCATAGTTCTCCTTTAACAACCTCTTGGTCATTATGTTAGGACCATGATTTATATGTTGGCCCAGTCCACTGTTGGTCACCTGGCACCCTCAATGTATGGTCTAAAAGCCGTTTGGAGCGTGGCCTGGCATTGCATTCTCTGAGCACTTCATGTCTGGCGCCACATTCAGTATGGACCGCCACCAAAGGACCAGAGGCTCCTGCAGACTACCAGGACCATCGTTCGGTTCTGATCACACAGACTCTTAAAAATAGCATTCCTCCATCTTTCCCGAGCTTGCAGAAGACCGTCACCCCCCCTCCTAGATCTTACTGGTAGCTGCAAGGTGATTACAAACATTTCCTGCGGTATTTAACACACGAGCGAACAAAATGCTGTTTTTGAAAAATGAGCTCTTAGCGCTTCGATGACAGGTCCACTTTAGGTGTGCTTAGATTAAATGAAATTATGCGCTCGCCCCACCGGTGTCCAGGAAAGAAAGTAAGCAGGGAGAGCACGTCTCAGCAATAAATGTGCAGAACTGCAAGAACCCCCCTCAGGTCCTACACTAATCCCCGTAGCAATAAGTCTCTGAGCAATGCCCCTTTGATGTGCTGGGGGAGTTATGACAGAAGTATAATAGGATTAAAGGATCACAGGGAAGGAACAATATTTAACACATAACATCGGTATTAAAAAAATCACCTCCCCCTCGGAGGACTGCGCTAATGACAGCCGGGGGGCTTCGAGATTAAAACCACAGCAGTTGGAGGTGGTCGGACCTGTGGTTGTAGGAGGGTGGATATAGCGGCACATCATCGGGGGCCAAGAACCCAGAAGATACAGCTGGATCCAGATGCCTTCAGAAAGGTAGATGGTGGGGTGGAACCATGCATGTGGCTGACCACAGCAGGACATCCCTGGATTCACTGGGCATGTGGGTATGTTTATTGTGGGTAACCCCAGAGACATATATGTAGACATCCAAAAGCCCTGAGACTTGGATGTGCTATTAGCAGCCCCAGCAGACTCAACTGTCACTCAAGTCACACTCTATAGTATCCTTCTTCACTCCTCCCCCAACTACATATAAGGTTATGTATGAATGTCAGGGGAGGGGCAGAAGAGCTGGGCCAGTACAGACAGTAACTAGACACCTAGAAAGGGAGGGGGAGAAAGCTATGACGTACAATGAGGGTGGGGGCTGTTCTAAGGAATTGACTCTTCCTGGAGTTGTCAAATTTCCTAGGAATTTAAAAGACACATTGCAAATGAATACAAACAAAATCACTAATAGAAAGTAAACACAGTGCAAGTATCTGTTTAATATAATTCCTATTTCTGTATTTTTTTCTTTATTTTTTTTTAAGTTGGTGACAGGGACTCTTTAATATCTCCCTGGAGTTTAAGTTTAACACACCTTTACATATATATATACACACACACTATATTGCCAAACGTATTGGGACATCCCACCAAATCATTGGAATCAGGTGTTCCAATCACCTCCATGGCCACAGGTGTATACAATCACGCACTTCGGCATGCAGACGCTTCTACAAACATTTGTGAAAGAATGGATCGCTCTCAGGAGCTCAGTAACTACAAGCGTGGTACCATGATTCTGTGCATGGCGGGCGCCCCAATACTTTTGGCAATATAGTGTATATATATAGCATCTGCCAAAACTTCAAAAATACTAATGTTTCTCTTCAAAATATTACATTAAAATAAAATATTATTTTCGGAAAGAATAAAATGTAATAAAATAAGAAAGAATGAAATAAAAACATAAAAATACAATAAAAACAAAAGAGCCAATCTGTTTTGTTTTTCTTTTATATAAAAGACATATCAGAAAACATGTATGATAGAACATATAAAAAAAAATCACATTTGACTGTACAAGTCATTTACATAAAGTTCTGTCTTGTGAACAATCATTTACATTATTTCTTCATATATATCGCAGGCTACGGGACTAGATTACCCATGACCGCTCTCCGTGCCCCCACAAGGCTTTGCTGTCGGTGTGGGGCATGGGAGGACCAATCAAATCGAGTCTGGCAGTGACCCAGCTTTCATTGCAGCAGTATCATAAAAAAACATTTTTTTTTTACAAATATACTAATTGAAAAAAAAAAAAATTCCCAGCAGATCCATCGTATTGTACAGTAAAGAGATGACAGATGTTTTTCAAAGAGGCTTCCACAATGGAACAAAGACTTATCAAAACAAAACAAAAATCTTATTCACTGATCTATGAATAGCCTCTTATTGGCATTGTACGATGTCACTGTTTAACATTTACAAAGACAAAGGCAACAATCAAGACATAAATACAAAAAAAAATGACAGTGAATATGCTTCACAAAAAAAAACCACAAATCAGATTTTGGTATCGTAATAGAAAAGAAAAAAAAATATTTTAGTGCACTTTCGGATTTATTTTTAAAAAAAAAGAAAGAAAAAAAAATTAGAAATAAATAAAAATGCATTTATAAAATGTAATCTCTTTGAGATTTTGCTCTGTAGCATAAAAATGAATCGAGCCGAGGATGGCATAACATTTGTTTTATCTTTTTCTTTATTTATTCATGTTTATTAAATTTTATCTTTATATTTTTTTATTATTTTTTTTTTTAAGGTATGGGAATTCATTTCTTCAGAAGTTACTGATTCGGAAATGGCTACAGCCGTCCTAAGGGTAACACAACCTAAAGGTTGTGTTATTGATACCTCCCAACTGTGGCCATTTCAGCAAGACAGCTCAACTGTGGCTTAAAAAAGGGGGGTGTGGCTTGTTTCTAACTATGATTGTGATTGGGTGGTTTATATTTGGCACTGGGAGTGTTGTAATATCACTCCAAAGTGTCCCAATTTTGTACATGTAGGTTGTGGGAACTTTACCAACTTAAATGTCAACCAGTTAGGGTGTAGATCCATTTTAAAGGGTTATACCACTTCCTCCTCAAATCTGCACCCTCTATACCCCCCACCTGGGTAAAAGGATGACCAATGAGTGCTCGCTATGTGTGAGCATTATTCAAGATTTAGAGTGCCAAGCTGCAGTTTGGCTTACAGTGTACTGGGATTTCACACCAGCTATGGGGGGGAAAAAAACTCACAGCTAA
>NW_017308105.1:236940-250420 GCF_000935625.1 Nanorana parkeri | reverse complement strand
GGGGGGGGGGGCATTTCATTTTTTCACATTGATTGAGAAAGTGCAATTACCCTTTAAAATTCCTTTTCTTGATAATAACGTTTACACCACAAGTCCATTTAAGTTTAATGACCATATAAGATTGCCATAAATTATGGGCAGTTAGGATTATTTCCTCTTGTGAAAGACTAATGCATTTTTATAAAATTTAGTCGATGGTGAATGACCGGTCCTCTTTTTATTTAAAGCTAAAGTATTCATAGGAGCGCATTCAAAAAAAGAAGGTGGGATTATAAAAATATCCTCTTCACCCCACTGCCACAGTAACTCCAGTTTAAAGCAGTGGGGGAATGATATTGCTCGATATCCCAGTTATGCTACCGATTCTGAACTCCCAGAATGCCCCGCCGACCAATGGCCTGTCCACACTCTAGTGTCCCGTTTTCCCTTTTTTAGCTTTCATTTAATACTGGTTAAATCACAAAGAAGAGAGAGTGCTACATGGATGCTGAGGGCTTCGGCACACGCAAAATAGGTTCAGTGTTCGTCTTAAGCTGCCGTTAGGTTTCGAGGAGATACATGCAACCGCACCATCTCGGAGGTGGTCACATGTGGCTATAAGCAATAACGTACTCCCTAACAAATAGAGGGAATATAAGAACTGGCTCAGTTCTCTCTAACGTCTCTTTAGGAGTGCAAATTGTGAGAAGGAAAGGAGTTGGTCCTGAAGAAGGCTTCATGTTTCCTGGCTTCTCCATCGCTTGGTATTTCACATAACTGGAAATGGTAGATCTTGACTTAATTCTAGGCTTTAAGTAGATTCTTCTGGTTGGTTTAAGCCCAGAAGATAATCCGGAGGTAATTTTTTTTTTTTTGCAGTAGCTGGAGTCACTCTGCACAACCTTGGATCACAATCTAGCATGACTTTGAAGGATGGCTCCATAAACTGCCCAGTCTTTCAAGACTCTTGTAGCAGGGGTGACATTTGGAGACCAGAAGAGTCCCACTGGTGTGAAGCGTTGGCCTTGGATTCCTGAAAGCTGTGAAGATCCCACAAGCTACTGAAGATTGAATTGATGGGCAACTGGCTATCCAGCCATCATATTTATTCCTTCCTTTCTGTTGAGATCAAACAATGTCCCGAATTGTCATAGTAACCTCAGTCTAGTGCTATCTCACATGGGTTTTCATGGGTCTCCTTTGCTGTTTCATATACCCTCTTGAAGTCCTTGTAGCGAGGGGCACAGCCTAGCCAGGCGTCACCAAAGTGTACCCATCCCATAAACAGAAAGCTGCCTGGTCCTGGCCGAACCCCGCAGCTGAGAGGTGTCTTAATATTTCCAAGTGATTTTACAGAGTGTCCTCGGGCCTGAAACAATGTGAACTTCTGGCGAAAGACCCTCGTGGCGCTGACTGCGATGACAGATTCTTGCATGTCCTCATCATTGAGCACCGTTCGGATGTTGCCACGCACAACTGCGGAGAGAAGAAAAGCAAGTGAGCACATCAATGTCAAGATTTAGATATGTTGATATGCTCAACATAAAATACTGTTTTCACCTATGTTCATTTTTTGAGCTCCTGCAGCCCCTTTCAGCCACTTCCTGTCTACATGCACTTATTCCAGCACTGGCTGTACATCGTTGCTCTGGAGCAGCTTCCAGGTAGTGACAATGGTGGCAAATGCTCCAACACAGCCACCTCCAGTGTCTATCAGGAGCTTGTGTGAGAGAGGGACAATGCGGGAGTGTGACTGGTGAAGAATGGGGAGACAGTTGTCACTCCATAACAGGAAGTGCCCGAGAACTTTCAAAGCAGGATAAGCATATAATACCTGCTGAAAAAGACCTGAACAGGGACCTTCAGAGCAGATTCAGTAGGTATTATTTTTAATATAAAAAAAAAATGAAATCTCTTTGGAAATTCTATTAACACCTTACAGCTTCTCTGAGATTTTAGCGAATGGATTTACATCTACTTTAAACAAAAATAAAGGAAAACACTAAGCCTAAAACAATTTCTCTTTTAGTATGAAACCCAGAAAACCTGAGACTTCTAGCATGACCATCCCTGGACATCTCGACCTAAGGCCTACGCAGAAGGCTTAAGCCTTTCCCTCAGGCTGCATTGCTAAGGAAACTGAGTCTCCGCAGATACCCCCCCTCCCCTTCTGTACAGACAATCTCTATTCACTCTTTATTAGAATTCAGCAGGGGGCAAAGGAGGCTTAAGTAAGAGTGCAGAAGAAAATAGGCGATAGGGGGTTGGGAATGGACTCAACGCTTGACTAAGTCATTATTGCATTCCACTGAGTCAAGCCAAGCCAAGCCCATGAGTTAAGACTACAAAATATGCTACTCATGCTGGAGGGTTTTGTCATAAATGCCTGACAACTCAAGTTAAATCGGTTTTTAAGTGGACTGGCGGCACAGTTTGAGATTGGAGATGAGATAACGTTGGTCTTCAAAGCCCTCCAGCCCTTCAAAGGA
Source organism: Nanorana parkeri (assembly GCF_000935625.1). NCBI lineage: Eukaryota > Metazoa > Chordata > Amphibia > Anura > Dicroglossidae > Nanorana > Nanorana parkeri. The sequence goes on along the minus strand of NW_017308105.1, from coordinate 247,952 downwards.
CAATTCGCTTTGTAGCTAATGTGTAGGAATTCTTAAAAAATTCCCTCGGCCAGTATTTGCTGTAATAAAAATGTATGCAGGCTGTCACGGGAGAGAGGGGACAATAGTCTTTGTTCCTGTCAAGCGAGGCATCCAACATTTTTTACGCTCAGTGGGCAAAATAATTTCATTATGGCATCAGAACTTGGCTTAAACTGAAGCTGTACTTTGCCCATAGTAGGCAAAGTATCATAATACAGGAAGGGCCATAAGGACTTTATACTCTACTTCAATAGCACCCCAATCTGGCACCAGACTGGATGAAGAACATCCATTGGGGACCAAATGTGACTTTCTCCTTGCCTACCCACAATAGAATGCTTGATACTAGAGTGGCCAATCAGTCGCCCCAATGCTGCCATACGGTAGAGGAGAAAGCGTGCACAGCCCTGTGTAAGTTCGGAACACAGCAATTTCAAGCGGGGTGCCACCAGCATAAGGTCGTGAGAAGGTGAATGTACATTTCCTATGGTTCCTTCCATAAAGAGTACCTGTTGCTTATCCTAGTACGGGCAAAGTACAGGTTCACTTTAACACTATACAAGATGGGGATGTCTACTCACCAAAGTCACTAGTGCAGACAGCCATAAGGATTTCTGTGTCGTTACAAGGGCGGCAGGCACCTACCAAAACAAAAATTGAGAAAAACTGAGTTACAATGACAACGGTTAAAGTTGAAGTTTAATCTATTTATATTTTGAGTTCTTAGTTGGACCACCCTAGGTAATGCCCACATGTGATGCCGAGCCTCGGTAGTAGAATTTGAAGTTAGTTTTTAGGGCTAAACTTTCTTACACAACTACCCATTTAAAAACTAATTGCTGGCATTTTTCTTTGTGTTGGAAAAAACATGGAAGTCCTGACATGAAGTGAGGGGGGATAGTCCTGGCATGAAGTGAATGGGGGATAGTCCTGACATGAAGTGAGGGGGGATAGTCCTGGCATGAAGTGAGGGGGGATAGTCCTGGCATGAAGTGAGGGGGGATAGTCCTGGCATGAAGTGAAGGGGGATAGTCCTGGCATGAAGTGAAGGGGGATAGTCCTGACATGAAGTGAAGGGGGATAGTCCTGGCATGAAGTGAAGGGGGATAGTCCTGGCATGAAGTGAAGGGGGATAGTCCTGACATGAAGTGAAGGGGGATAGTCCTGGCATGAAGTGAAGGGGGATAGTCCTGGCATGAAGTGAAGGGGGATAGTCCTGACATGAAGTGAAGGGGGATAGTCCTGGCATGAAGTGAAGGGGGATAGTCCTGGCATGAAGTGAAGGGGGATAGTCCTGACATGAAGTGAAGGGGGATAGTCCTGGCATGAAGTGAAGGGGGATAGTCCTGGCATGAAGTGAAGGGGGATAGTCCTGACATGAAGTGAAGGGGGATAGTCCTGGCATGAAGTGAAGGGGGATACTCCTGGCATGAAGTGAAGGGGGATAGTCCTGACATGAAGTGAAGGGGGATAGTCCTGGCATGAAGTGAAGGGGGATACTCCTGGCATGAAGTGAAGGGGGATAGTCCTGACATGAAGTGAAGGGGGATAGTCCTGGCATGAAGTGAAGGGGGATACTCCTGGCATGAAGTGAAGGGGGATAGTCCTGACATGAAGTGAAGGGGGATAGTCCTGGCATGAAGTGAAGGGGGATACTCCTGGCATGAAGTGAAGGGGGATAGTCCTGACATGAAGTGAAGGGGGATAGTCCTGGCATGAAGTGAAGGGGGATACTCCTGGCATGAAGTGAAGGGGGATAGTCCTGACATGAAGTGAAGGGGGATAGTCCTGGCATGAAGTGAAGGGGGATACTCCTGGCATGAAGTGAAGGGGGATAGTCCTGACATGAAGTGAAGGGGGATAGTCCTGGCATGAAGTGAAGGGGGATACTCCTGGCATGAAGTGAAGGGGGATAGTCCTGACATGAAGTGAAGGGGGATAGTCCTGGCATGAAGTGAAGGGGGATACTCCTGGCATGAAGTGAAGGGGGATAGTCCTGACATGAAGTGAAGGGGGATAGTCCTGGCATGAAGTGAAGGGGGATACTCCTGGCATGAAGTGAAGGGGGATAGTCCTGACATGAAGTGAAGGGGGATAGTCCTGGCATGAAGTGAAGGGGGATACTCCTGGCATGAAGTGAAGGGGGATAGTCCTGACATGAAGTGAAGGGGGATAGTCCTGGCATGAAGTGAAGGGGGATACTCCTGGCATGAAGTGAAGGGGGATAGTCCTGACATGAAGTGAAGGGGGATAGTCCTGGCATGAAGTGAAGGGGGATACTCCTGGCATGAAGTGAAGGGGGATAGTCCTGACATGAAGTGAAGGGGGATAGTCCTGGCATGAAGTGAAGGGGGATACTCCTGGCATGAAGTGAAGGGGGATAGTCCTGACATGAAGTGAAGGGGGATAGTCCTGGCATGAAGTGAAGGGGGGATACTCCTGGCATGAAGTGAAGGGGGATAGTCCTGACATGAAGTGAAGGGGGATAGTCCTGGCATGAAGTGAAGGGGGATACTCCTGGCATGAAGTGAAGGGGGATAGTCCTTACATGAAGTGAAGGGGGATAGTCCTGGCATAAAGTGAGGAGGGATATCCCTGGTAGGAAGTGAAGGGGTTATAGTCCTAGTATTAAGTGAGGAGGGATAGTCCTGGCAGGAAGTGAGGGGGTAGTCCTGGGCTGGCATGGAGTCTATATATGTTACATGGTTCTACAGAAAAACACATTGTGGAGATACCAAAGCAATTACGGACTGATAGCTGGGGGTCCCAGAAAAGTTTACACGGATGTTGGTGGAGCACCCCCAATTTAGGTTTGCAATCACCCCTAGAGATTCCATATACACACCAGAGTGTGTTTGTGTGTTTAAACAAAGCTTTGCATGTTGGCTAATTTTGGGACTGACTAAGTATCTGTGGTGGAAATCAAAGGACCTGTCAGTTGTCATGGCAGCACGCCCCCTTCCTCCGCTTCTTATCTGGCTAATTAATGGGGTTAATGGTTATATCCTTAGGCCCAGCAGGACACTGCCCTGTTGTTTAGAGAGGGAAAGGGGTGGGGGTGGGGGGAGGGAAAAAACTTCAAAACACTTCTACCTCCCCCACCCACCGGGCTGTGATGACTTCTCTCTGGCCCTCAGAGGACTGCTGCTAATGCACAGGCCCATTCACTAAGCTGTGATAAATTTGCATTACTAATGTTAGTGAGAGTCGCACCCCGGGACGCCGGTATCAGTCAAGGATTACGCTGCTGTATGGCGGATGTATGCAAACATTGCCTTATCTTCGTCTCAGTTATGTCCCTTTTCAAATGTACCCTGCCTGGAAAGTTTCAGGATTCTACCCGGATAGTTGGGATATGTGGATCCATATCAGTGACTGAAGATGACCATACAATAGCAGTACGGCCATACTGGCTAAACAAGAAAAAGGTTTCGATCCCTCCCAACGGTCTATTGTACCCTGACAGTGGCAGGTTTGGCTGCAGTCTGATTGGCCATAGTCACTATTCATCTGAAAATCAACTTTTGTTAAACGGAGGGGCCCGACTGGGTCACATACTGGCCGAATATTGGCCAAGTCAACGGGACTCGGCCAAAATTCAACCACTATATGGCCAACATAGGCCCCAAAGAGTCTTCATATAAATCCTTTATTGGAAAATGTATCTCCTACATAAGCAACCCAATTCCTATTTCAGTTCTAGGTAAGTCCTCATTCTCATTTTCACCAGACGCCAGTGCAGAAAACCTGCTGAGGTTCTTGACTCTGCCCCTCTTGCACTGGCCACCACAGTTATGCATAGCTAGGAATATTTCCCCACTGGGAGCCCGACTGGATCAAATACTGGTCAAATATCGGTCAAGTCAACAGGACTCGTCCATAATTCGACCAGTATATGGCCAACATAGGCCCCAAAGAATCTTAATATAAATCCTTTATTGGAAAATGTATCTCCTACATAAGCAACCAAATTCATATTTCAGTTCTGGGTATGTCCTCATTCTCATTTCCACCAGATGCCAGTGCAGAAAACCTGCTGAGGTTCTTGACTCTGCCCCTCTCGCATTGGCCACCACAGTTAGGAATATTTCCCCACTGGGGTCTTGGATGAGGCATGTGGTTTGGTTTGCAAGCACTGTGTGCAGGACTGAAATATTGGGTCAGGATGACCTTTAAAGTGCATGATAACCCCTGTGCTCTCTGCCTGTGCTGAAGGTTTATTAGTTACTTTGTTCTCAGCTAATTCTGTAAAATACATAACAGCTTCCCCTTATGTTATGGAGAATAGGACAGGGTGGGGTGACTCTGTTGCCTGTCCCTGGGTGACAACACTGCTCCTTCATAGACACAGTACAGTGAGTGAGCGTTGTCACCCTAGTACAGGAAGTGTGTAACTGGCAGGATCATCAGGTGAAAATAAAGGGAAGGGGGTCTAAAAAAGGAAAAGTAATGCAGCCACCACATCTAAGGATGAGTAACCTGCACTATATTACATTTTTGTGCTTGGGTTTCGATACACCAGAGAGGAGGAAGTTAACATTCGACTCACCTTCTGTGCTCAGCTTGTTGAGAGGGAGAGCTAACTGTCCATCCCAGTCACTTCTAAACTCATATCGGAAAGAAGCGATGCGTCGGCTAATGTCCTGGTGAGGGGTGGCTTGTAGAAACAGCGCTACCTTCTGGTGGGGCTGCCAGCTGAAGCACTGGACCCTGGAACGCGGTGATGGCCCAGTCTCCGACAGCAGTAGCTCCAGCACCCCTTCCTTCTCCAAGTACAGCTGCGCCCCTCGGAACGTGGCCACCGGCTTGATGCAGGCTGTGAAGCGCCTGGGCCCAGACCCCGGGGAGGCCAAAGGCTGTCGGGGTACCAGGCTGAGGCGTAGAGCTCCAGTTGGATACATCCATTCTACTGTTCCCTCCGCGCAGTGCAACAAGACTTGCTCCACAGATCTGGGTTCCAGGGACAGACCACTGTAGAAGATACAAGAAGACAATAAAGAATAAGAATTTGAATTGAAATTCATCATCTCATCAAACCAAATCTCTTTCTGCTTCAGTTATGGTTTTGGAAAGAAGATTGACTTTAACAACAGCATCCAATAACACGGAGAGGGTGAACAGATTTACATAAATCAATGCAAATGGCAAAAATTTAGTTGCCAAACAAAGAGAGAGAGGGGTATTGGTTTTGGCAGAGGCAACCTAAGACTGGCAATGCAAAGGTACCCACGGAAAAGGGGCATTGATAAGTCGTGGCATCTGGGGCACTGGCCCGTTTCCCTGTCAAGTACCCCAGGTCACAGACCTGCAGTTATTACCTCCTACATACTTGTGTCTAGGGGAGCAGAGACAACAAAGGGGGAAGCTATCTGTGTGTTGTTTAGCCTCTGGTGCATCCTTTCTGAACCAAGGTTCTATGGAACCCTAGGGTTCCTCCAGAGATTTGTTGAAGTTCTTTGAGGAATAAGCAGTGAACTGACTTCCTTCCTGATGGTGCCTGCAAAGTTCTAGGGCCAACATCATTGGGCAGAGCCAGTGGACCGAGACCAGTAGTGCACCTCATCTTTTCTCTTACATAAGTAACTGACGCAAAATATCTTTTAGCTATCTGTAAGAGTGTCGTTCTTCCAAATGACCTCCTATGCAAGTGGATATACTTCCTTCCACTGACCACCAATGCAAGTGAGTATTCTTCCTGCCACAAACCACCAATGCTAAGAGGTATTCTTCCTGCCACTGATCAACAATGTAAGGGGGTCCAAAAAATTATCCACCTTGGGTGTCAAATACTCTAGGGGTGCTACATTCCTTATAATTTTAACTCACTGATGCCCCTAATTCAGGGGTAGGCATCCTGGAAACTCCGGTTGTGGTGGAACTAAGACTCTCATGAGGCATTACAAGCCTCTGACAGCCACAGGCATGACTCCCAGAGACAGAGGCATGACGGCATTTATAGTTTGACCATACCTGGAGTGCCAAGGCTGCCTGCTATTGTTATCTGTCAACGTATTGGTTTGTAGCAGGAGTTCTCTGAGTTCTGAAAATCATTCAAGGGTTCCTTTGGGGTGAAAAGGTTGAGAAAGACTCCTTTAGCGTATAAAAAGAATACACCCCCATAATATAGGTCAGACAGGAGGCAGATTGAGGATCTCTCTACGCAGGAGTGAATAATACTTATAGTACTAGGCATTGGTGTATTTAGGTCTTGTGCTGCCCTGGGCAAGACTAAACTCGGGCACCCCCTAATCTAAATTTGCCCCACCCCTTCCTGTTTAAGACATTTTGCGTAACCTGTCATTCGCTGGATTCAGCTTTATCCAGCTTCTGACAGGCTGCGCTATTAGCGTAGCAGGGAAGCCGAACTCTCAGGTGGGTTATGCGGTGTCCGTGGTGGGCTTTGCGGGGTCTCAGATGGGATGTGAAGGATCTCTGGTGGGCTCTACAGGGTCTCAGCCTGAGACCACGCAGAGCCCACCACAGACCCTGCACAGCCCACCATAGATCTCAACAGCCCACCTTTGGGCTGTGTAAGATCTATGGTGGGCTCTGCAGGGTCTCAGGTGGGCTGTGCAAGGTCCATTTCCCTGCACATGTGCTGCTCCTCTTATCTGCAGCTCCCCAGCCTGCCTCCGGGACATCCCATGGTCAGATCGTGGGGTATGGGCAACCACGAGCTGCACGCAGTATCTCCTCCAGTCAGCCGGCCATGCCGTATTTCACTGGGTCCCGGCCCCACTTCCTCCTCCATCGAGCAGCTCTCTTAGGCATATTAGGGGGCTGCAAGGTCCAACAAGCGCCTGCCTAATTTGCTTGATTAGGCAGCCGAGGCTGCCTGATTTGTGAGGCCCAGCTCGCCTCATTAATTTGTGCCGCCCCCCTGGAAAGTGCCACCCAAGGCAAACGCCTTGTTTGGCTTGTGACTGATACACTCCCTGGTAATATGGTAAGAGGATGGGACATCGGGAAGAAAGAAAAAAGATAGGGAAAGGAAAAGGTAGGGAGAGCCAACCCAATCTGGGCATTGTTGTATTGTTGTAGTCAGAAATATTGCGTAATTGAGATTTTTTTTGGAACAATTAATGGGATCGTAAAAGCAACAATGTGTACTTTGTGTCCAGCTAAATATGTGTTTGACCAGTTCTGTCATGAAACAAGACAATATGACCCATTAACTGATTTACAACTTTGTTTATGTGTTACAGCAATTCCCAGCATGTACGAGCGTCTATGTTGAAGCTAAGGGAGGGTATGGGAGTGTACAAAGATATTTGTGCCACGGAGAAAGTTATTTTCACAAAGAAGACTTCCCGGCCAGTGGTCCCACTCATCAGATGAGCCTCCCCAAACCAGAAATGGTTGATAACACAGAACATAACCCTGAGCTTAGCTTACCAGCACATGTAAATACAATGTCAAATGCTACGAGCTTTGGGTGGATGTGGAAACTCATGCAGATGGTATTTACGTTGTACATCAATCGGTCAGTCCACGCTGTGGACTAGGTACAGCCTGGTGGCCTCCTCTGCTTCAGTAGACCACTTAGGACTCCAATGGAGCATCATTTGTACCTCATTATGCTACCATGGGAACTTTTTTATCCTGTTGCATTTCTCACAGTATGACATAAACTGAGGATCTCATAAGAAGAGCAGGAAGCCAACATTGACCAACATTGCATTGGAGCAGTTCATTCATTTCCTATGGTTGACACACAGTCATGGGAAAGCCAACATTTTGAGTTTTCTGCAGAACAGGGGACATTTCCCAATAGGTGAACCTTGTCAGGAAATGGTTAGGTGCAAAATTGTCTGTAAAAAACTTGCGTTGTGCTCTTTTTCAGGGATTTTCCAGGGGCTCCCTTTGAAGTCTATTGGGGCCAGAATCGGCAAGAAGCTACTTCACTTTTTTGAGCATTGAATGACAACACATGGCTCAGAAATGAACACAAGCACAGTAAAATAACATGGACATGTGAGTGTTGGGAGTTGGTGCACATGTGTGGATGGGGGCTTAGATATATAATGAGCTTCAAAGCACCAAAACAAAACCAAGGGTACTTGACCCATTTGTGGCCAATGCACTTCAATACACCTGGTGCACATGGTCAGACATGGTGTTTACTGCCTTGACAAGTGTTGGGGGCCCCAGTAAGAATGAGTGAGATGCCCTCTAAATCCCATGTACAATCGATGTTACTACGTGTATAAAAAAAAAACACATATTAACACACGTTGTAATGCTCACACACAGTGGGGAAGCTAGACATTCTGTCACCTGGGGCAAAGGCTCAGAGTTGCTCCACCCCCCAAGGGAGAAATTCTCCATCCACACAGCCAGTTGCACCCCTACTAAATCGGCACCCAGGGCACATACCCCCCAGCCCCCCCACTAGGTTCGGCCATACTTAGACATACTGTAAGTGTGAAGTCAGCTTTAGTGGTCACAGCAGATCTGGAAACTCATGAGTCCTCACTATTGTGATCTCAAAGAAATAACAAAGCCATTGGGTAGTTCCCAGCCCCAATAACACAGAGGTATCAGATCTGGGTGGGCTAATACTTTCGGGGCCCATTCAGACTATTGTCTGTATAGGGCAACACACAATAACACAGGGAAGTAAGTGCAGCACGTTGTGGTGTCGTTCATTCCTTATGGTGCAATGCAGATACTTTTTCAGTGTATCTCGATGCACAGATGTGAATTAAAAAAAATAATACTGGTCCATAATCTTAAGACCTTTATCGCAACAAAAAGGGCCGATAAACTCCCATCGGTGCAGAGCGGGAAAATTATGTACAAAACTGTTGCAAAAAGTTGCAAATTGCTACAAATGATCTATTATGTTTCAAAGGCTGTAGTTTAATAAGGAGTCCTATTCCGCCTATGCCGCTGATGCACATCCCACTAATTTATCGGCCCATAGTGTATATAATACAGGTTTATCTTAGTCCCTTAGGGCCCATTCACACTATGGGCCCGATAACCTATTGGCTATACTACACTAATTTACTATATATATTATAGTATATCCGATAGGTTATGGGGCCCATAGTGTGAATGGGCCCTAAGGGACTAAGGGAAACCTGTATTATATACACTATGGGCCGATAAATTAGTGGCATGCGCATCAGTGCACAGGGTATATATGTACACCGTCACTTACGCCACTCCGGGTGGTTTAAACCTCTAAGGGGTTACTGGCAATCCGCCTGGCGTTCTGCTGGGAAAAGCAATTGACCCTCGACAGTAACCCCGGGCCCTGCGGAGTTGTCATCCCAGAAATTGGCCGCAGTCTTCAATGACAGACATGCACAGCAGCTGTCAGCGTCCTTAAAGGTGCAGCGCGACAGATGTTGGAGTTGAGTTAAGGGGAAAGATTTGAGCTGTGTGTGAAAACATTAACCGCTGCCATCAACATAATGCATTAAAAGGAACCTGCCATCTGAGAAATGCGGACTCTACCATTGCTGCCCCCCTTGGAATGGCTGTCATTCCGATCCTCTACTCTCAATACCGTGTCGCTGACCCCAAAAAAGTATGCAGATAAGGACCCCTGATTGATCTGCGTATATGTTCTGGGTCAGAGACCTCCAATTGAACCGAATGCAGCAGTTGTGAGTAGCAACCAGGCAAGTAGCATTTTCAACAGAAGCCCAACACTGGCTACACTGCGCTGGCATAATAGTAGAAGAATTTGGTGGGTTGTCACAGGCAAAACGTATCAGGGGCTTATTTACTGCATGCAGAGTACTGATGACTGGTCACTACTGGTTACTGCATTCGCCCTCGCCATACTTTGCGCTGCCTTTTCCAGACCTTGTCAGCTGATAACTTCCTCTGCTCGCTCCTATCAGTTACATTGTTCCCAGCTCTCTGTAGACTACAGAACACCCCCCCATGTTTTGAAAAGAGGAGAGTGGGGCATGTTCTATAGACCTGGCAAACTTCCTGTTTTGGGGTGACAACGCTGTTCACCCTTAGATACAGTGCATTGAGCGAGGATCACTCACGAATGTCTGTTCGATTTTCTTTTGGCGTCTAATCGACGTTCGCTTTCATTGACGAGGAAGATGGAAGGCTCACAATGGAAAGTTTTTCTCCTTTCTTATCTGAACGAACCAAATGCTAACTATCAACGTGATTGCCGCTCAGGAAAAATCATATACAGTGGTACCTCGGTTCACGAACTTAATTCGTTCCACGATTTTGGTCGCGAACCGAATCAAACTGCGATCAGAACGCGATCTCGAGTACAAGAAGCCACACCCATGTGTCAGAGCGGGGAAGATGGCTGCGGTTGTGTTCATCACCCGATCATGAACGGAAGCAAAACGTTGCCGAACTTCCTGTTCGTGAACCGAGGTACCACTGTACATTGTAATGGGCACGAAGGGGACCTGTTTAATGCGTCTGGGATCCCATTCCAGTAGCCGGTCCAGGCTGTTCAATAAAATCAGTTGACTCTGTGATGACGAATCGAATTAATGATTTCAAATGAACATTCACACAAAATGTTACGAATTCATGTCCACCTTGAGCGTTGTCACCCTAAGACAGGAAGTGTATCACTGGTGAGGTCACCGGGTGAAAATAAAGAAGAAAACGAATGCAGCCGCCAGATCTCCGGACGGGTGATGTACAAATTGTTACATTTTTTTTCTCTTTGGATACAATGCAAAACACAAATGAGGATGTCATGAGGAACAGTTTGGGGCGCAGAAGTTTGGCAGAGCGCCGGATGTCATTTCACAGGGAAGAGACGCGTCCTCCGCCATGGCTCCTTCCTATTTTCGGGAAGATAATATAACAATCGGCGACCCCAGGGGACGTATAAATGATAGAACAGCCGCTGATGACTTCCTGAGTGAGATCAGCTCTGGGGCCGCAGGGTCATCTAGAGTCTGTCATTCCAGAATGGGGAGATGATATGAACTGGCTGACTTCCTGCCCAGGGAAGGGGGTACGTGGAGGGGGTAAATGGGGGCGGG
>NW_017308105.1:232565-236619 GCF_000935625.1 Nanorana parkeri | reverse complement strand
CAGGGAGAAGAGGGGTGCCACAACCAGTGGCACCCCTCTTAAAGTGGCACCCGGGGCACATGACCCCCCAGCTTTGGCCCTACACCACAGGATCACAGAACTAGATCTAGATCATAGGTCATCAGAACCAGTTAACATGACACCCTATGAAGCTCTTCTTAGCGGTGCATTGCGTTCTTGAAAAATCTGGCTCGCTGCGCCTTTGGTAAAAATGTGCGTTACATCGTAGTCAATGGCAACGCTTGCAAAACGCGCTACGAACGCAATATGCCAATTGATCAAGTCACGTTTTTATATTTAACATGTGACCCCCAGGAAGAAAACATATGTAAAACACAAGCATCACATGCTCTGCCTGAAGAAGGGAGACCCGGAAACGTTGCATGTTTTGTGCTATGCATGCTGCACATAAATAGATGCATTTGTACAACATCTGGAGTGCCGGGGTCCATATTCCTCTTCTTACTTGAGGATGGCAGCCACCCGTTATCACCGCTGCACCTGTACATGGAGAAAAGCGGATAGGAGTGCGATGGGTTCATCATGGACTATTGCTTAAAACACAAGCATAACGCACATAAAAAGAAACTTCTGTTGCACTACATGTAAATGCAACGCATTAAAAATGTGCATGTGTGTTTGCCAGCGCAATGGCCCGAACGGGCCCTAAAACTGCAGCGCTATATGGCTTCAAGGAGGGTGACAACACCTTTCATGCATTGCAGTTCGGCAAACACCCCGTCCCTCCCTACCCCATCCCTGTGAGTGTTACCTCAAGGAGCTCTGCCTTTTTTAAGCCTAACTTAGAATCCTCCCCTGCGCTACAGAGAAGACACTCCCGATTCAAGCCTGATTTCAGATTTCAGCTAGTGTGTGGATTCAAAATGTAAAAAATAAACTTCAACTCAAGTGGAAATTATTTCAGGACACAATTAGAGAGAGAGAGAGAGAGAGAGAGAGAGAGAGAGAGGTGTGTGTGTGTGTGTGTGTGTGTGTGTGTGTGTGTGTATGTGTGTAAATTAAATATATTCTGTGTCCATTTTAGATCCAAAGAGCACTAAGCAAAAAAAATGAAATAAATAAAATAGAATAACAATGTTAGAAAATCTCCAGCAGCTTCAACAGAACTGCGCCCACACTGTCCAGCTCTGCATCAGCTGATCACATGACTGAAAGGGTTACCAGGCAAGCCGGAGAGATGCATGCTGGGAGTCTGCCTGTCTCCAGTGATGTATTACTGTCCTAAAAGTTCTGTGGAAGGTCATTAGGTGGCTATTGAGTCAGACAATTTGGCTTCCAGATAGCAATGCGATTTCACTCACTTTTCCTCAAAGTTAAAAAAAAGAAATCACTGCAACTTCATTTAAAAAGTTAAACTTTGATTCTGCACTCCTCGGGATACATCAATGGGCTATCGAAAACAATAAGAAATGGCAAGAAGAACCTTTTTCCAGAACAAACACAACCCAAGCCAACAAAAATCCACAATTCTGCATTTGTCGCAGAACAAAGATAATTTTACAGGACCGCAAGTAACACAAATGAGTTCTACAACAATCTGTCCACAAATGTTTTACTTTCACACGTCAGATGTCAACAAACTCATCAACAGCTTTACAAAATGTAACAACAAAGCAAATCAATGGAATGGTTCGAGTTAACTAAACTGCGCCAGTTGGCCAACCACAGAATTTCCCCCCCAAAACTGTGCTCTTCATTAAACTTCCAAATGTTTTGTTACAAAACAAGAAATCATTTCACACAGCCAGAGGAAAAAGAGAGAAAGAGAGAGAAAGAGAGAGAGGAGACAGAAAAAAAGAGAAAAAAGGAGGAAAAGAGAACTAAAAAGAGAGAGAGAGAGAGGGGAAGAAAGAATGAGAGCGAGCAGGGAGAGGAGAAACAGATAAAGAAAGAAAGGGGAGAGAGAGAAAGGAAGAAAGAAACAGAAAGAGAGAGAGAGAAAGAGAGAGCGAGGAAGAGAGAGAGAAAGAGAGAGCGAGGAAGAGAGAGAGAAAGAGAGAGCGACAGAAAGAGAGAGAGAGGAGGAGAGAGCAAGAGAGAAAGAGAGAGGAAGAGAGAGGGAGAGAGAGAGAAAGGAAAGAAAGAGAGAAAGAGAGAGAGAGAAAAATAAAAAGAGAGGAAGGAAGGAAAGAGAGAGAGACTCTCTCTGTATAAATAATAAATAGGTGTGTGTGTGTGTGTGTGTGTGTGTGTGTGTGTGTATGTGTGTAAATTAAATATATTCTGTGTCCATTTTAGATCCAAAGAGCACTAAGCAAAAAAAATGAAATAAATAAAATAGAATAACAATGTTAGAAAATCTCCAGCAGCTTCAACAGAACTGCGCCCACACTGTCCAGCTCTGCATCAGCTGATCACATGACTGAAAGGGTTACCAGGCAAGCCGGAGAGATGCATGCTGGGAGTCTGCCTGTCTCCAGTGATGTATTACTGTCCTAAAAGTTCTGTGGAAGGTCATTAGGTGGCTATTGAGTCAGACAATTTGGCTTCCAGATAGCAATGCGATTTCACTCACTTTTCCTCAAAGTTAAAAAAAAGAAATCACTGCAACTTCATTTAAAAAGTTAAACTTTGATTCTGCACTCCTCGGGATACATCAATGGGCTATCGAAAACAATAAGAAATGGCAAGAAGAACCTTTTTCCAGAACAAACACAACCCAAGCCAACAAAAATCCACAATTCTGCATTTGTCGCAGAACAAAGATAATTTTACAGGACCGCAAGTAACACAAATGAGTTCTACAACAATCTGTCCACAAATGTTTTACTTTCACACGTCAGATGTCAACAAACTCATCAACAGCTTTACAAAATGTAACAACAAAGCAAATCAATGGAATGGTTCGAGTTAACTAAACTGCGCCAGTTGGCCAACCACAGAATTTCCCCCCCAAAACTGTGCTCTTCATTAAACTTCCAAATGTTTTGTTACAAAACAAGAAATCATTTCACACAGCCAGAGGAAAAAGAGAGAAAGAGAGAGAAAGAGAGAGAGGAGACAGAAAAAAAGAGAAAAAAGGAGGAAAAGAGAACTAAAAAGAGAGAGAGAGAGAGGGGAAGAAAGAATGAGAGCGAGCAGGGAGAGGAGAAACAGATAAAGAAAGAAAGGGGAGAGAGAGAAAGGAAGAAAGAAACAGAAAGAGAGAGAGAGAAAGAGAGAGCGAGGAAGAGAGAGAGAAAGAGAGAGCGAGGAAGAGAGAGAGAAAGAGAGAGCGACAGAAAGAGAGAGAGAGGAGGAGAGAGCAAGAGAGAAAGAGAGAGGAAGAGAGAGGGAGAGAGAGAGAAAGGAAAGAAAGAGAGAAAGAGAGAGAGAGAAAAATAAATGAGAGCGAGGAAGAGAGAGAGAAAGAGAGAGCGACAGAAAGAGAGAGAGAGGAGGAGAGAGCAAGAGAGAAAGAGAGAGGAAGAGAGAGGGAGAGAGAGAGAAAGGAAAGAAAGAGAGAAAGAGAGAGAGAGAAAAATAAAAAGAGAGGAAGGAAGGAAAGAGAGAGAGACTCTCTCTGTATAAATAATAAAGGAATTAGTTAATAGAAAGTTACAAATATAAATCAAAGAATGTAAAAAATATCTGTTACGTACTCAGCATCAACAAAAAGTGCACCAATAAATAAGATGTTACAGAGTTAAGAAGTTACAAATTAAGTTACAAACACAAGCAAAGAATGTAAATAACGATCTTTGCCAAAAAAAAAAAGTTGTTATGCAACATTAACAAAAAATAAATAATAAATGATTGAAGTTATCACAAACGTTTACACAGATAAGCAAAGAATGTAAAAGAAAATGTCTTTGCAGATGTAAACAAGCACAAAATGTGATATAGGTTGTTAACATAAAAGTGCAGCAACACAAAACAAAGTATAAAATAAAGAAGTCAAAGCATTTGAAGCAAAAAAAAGGTGACCTGGGGAAGGATTTGGTTTTACAAAATAAAGTATTGAAAGCAGTTTATGTAACAACAGCAAGTAACTTAATCCCCTCACCTGACTGAACGGCGGTAACCTAATACTAGATGTCATTAGTTTAGGGGC
>NW_017308105.1:229373-232468 GCF_000935625.1 Nanorana parkeri | reverse complement strand
AGAGACTAACCTTCCTCTCCAGTTGCACTGGTTCTCCGGGGAGCCGCAGTGGACGGGGTTCAGGGTCCCAACAAGTAAGGAGATCCACAGAAGGAGGTTGAGCATCTTCATAAAAACTTTCTCCAAGCTCAGTAGATGAAGCTCATGGCCGGCAGCAGCTCTGGTGACTTCAGTTGGACTCCCCTCTACACAGTCTACACAGTCCCTCTAAATGTTCAGCATCCATGGGAAAATCCAGCTCTTAAAATGATGAGACCCCCCCTACATGTCCAGAATACCTCCACTCCAACCCTAGCTCTGGGAAATCCTTGGACAGGACACACAGTGTAAGGGAAGGAGGGGGTGAGAAGTAACCATAGAGGGGGTAGTGTGGAATTTGCAGGCGGCCAATGGGAGCAAAGCAGCGCCCTGGCCAATCAGAAGTGAAGGAGAGAGTGCAGAAGTTTCAGTCCCATCCCCCTTCACAGGGGTAACCAGAGAACAATGCAATTAAAGAGCAACGCAGGGGGAGAGAGAGAGCGAGGAAAGAAAAGAGTTACAAGTATCCTCGTCCAGCTCGCTACTCTATGATAGAAACATATTTGGAAGTCATTTTAAGTGAGGATTTTTGGAAGGGAAAAAAACATTTCCAGGGAGGGGGTGGAGCTGCCCCTTATTAAAGTGAACCTGTCATTAAAGTAGATGTCAGTCCTATAGGTTTACTAGCACCGTGTATCTTGAACCATTGACATTGTTTAATAAAATACTTATTTTCACTTTATTAATCTTCTGTTGCATCCCGGCCAGGGCACTATCTGCATGGAGTTTGCAAGTTCTCCCTGTGCTTCCTCCGGGTACTCTGGTTTCCTCCCACACTCCAAAGACGTGCTGGTAGGACTAGGATAACTGGCTCCTGTCTAAATTGGCCCTAATATAGGGACCGTAGAATGTAAACTCCTGGAGGGCAGGAGTTTACCACCTTACCATCTTGGCTTGAATTGTATTGTGATTGTAATGCCTTCCTTATATTGTAAAGCGCGGTGCAAACTGTTGGCGTCAAATAAATCCTGTATAATAATCATACCAGTAATGAGTAAATCTAAATCCCAGTGCTGCTGATCTCTGGCAGACTCTTCTTGCCTAGATGACGTTTGCCAGGGTGGGTTTCCCAAAGGTGACAACCACGCTTGAGTAACGTGTGTTATAATGGAAGCATGTGATCTCCTTCTGAAGTCTTGGTGACAACTCAGGTGCACAATGGCAGGACTGGGACTAAGAGTGGTCACCCCATAACAGGAAGTGCCTGTCAAAGGACCTTTGCGGGGGAGGAGTCACCAGAGATTGTATACATATAAAAAAAAAAAAAAGCTCTCTTTGGAAATGACATGAATTACATGCACCTTGTAAAGGTTGTATAACAGTGATTGGGTTATCAAGAACCGTAATGTGATGCATTGTGGTGTCGTTCATTTTTTATTTTTTTTTAAATCCAGCTTTATTAATCAAAAAATGCAAACTGACACAAATATTGCAAGTATAGGTCTGCACGCAGGCAGCCAACTGATATACATTAATTCGTTCATTTTGACCACAACAGACCCGCGTTTTAATGCACCACATTGTACAGATGTGAACCGCCGGTGCGTTTTGGTGCCCTGGGACAAAAAAACAAACAAAAAGAAAGGCGTAAGTGATTGTTTAGGTCTGTTGTGGTGCATTGCCAACTGATGCGAAATGAATGGGCTGCCTTAAAGCAACGGGCGCCACAATGCACGTTAATGTGCCACAAATATGTGAACCCGTCCTTACCTTACCTCAGGGGTCATGTCACACCTCTGCGGTGCACTAAAATAATAAAAGTCCTTCTTGCTGCATCTTTTATTGTTACATTGTCAATAATGGCCGTGCTGAGTGATACAGATAAGATATATAATGTGGGGAATGAAACATTCGCTTGTATAGACGTTGCTCTTCCAAGGATTTCTTGTTTTCTTTTCAATGGAGTTCTGTGACTGGAGGAGGGGAGATCGTGACATTCTTCCGCACCTCCTCCATTCACAGAACACCCTGCATTGTTACATTGGTGACAGGTTCTCTTTGGGCTCGCTATGTCTTTATAGACAGGTTCCATCACCCGTCAGGCATGGTTGTAACTTGCTGGCGATGATCCTCATGGCCTGTCCAGTTGAATTTACCTCTCAGATGATGGAATCTTCTTCTGCTGGCGATGATCCTCATGGCCTGTCCAGTTGACTTCACCTCTCAGGTGACAGAATCTTCTTAAACTCTTCTACCTCTACAGTGTCTGGTTGGGAAGATTGATTGCTCTCCTTTAATGAAACTACACACCCCACCCCATTTTTATATTGGTGACAGGTTCTCTTTAGGCTCTCTATATCTTCATAGACAGGTTCAATCACCCATCAGGGATGGTTGGAATCTGCTGGCGATGACCCTCATGGCCTGTCCAGTTGACCTTACCTCTCAGGTGACAGAATCTTCTTATGCTCTACAACCTCTACGGTGTCTTGTTGGGAACATTGATCCTTCTCTTCTAATGAAACTACAACCACCATCCTCCCAGCCCTTTTCTACTGCCTCCATTCACACAGCTCCTTGCATTTCTACATTGGTGACAGGTTCTCTTTAGTTCTAATGTCTTCATAGACAGGTTCAATCACCCGTCAGGGATGGTTGGAACCTGCTGGCGATGACCCTCATGGCCTTCCTGTCGGCGATGACCCCCATGGCCTGTCCAGTTGACTTTACCTCTCAGGTGACGGAATCTTCTTCTATGTCTACAGTGTCTGGTTGGGAACATTGATCCTTATTTTCTGATATAATTACAGCCACCCTTCCCCCAGCCATTTTCCACTGCCTCCATTCACAGAGCACCTTGCATTTTTACATTGGTGACGGGTTCTCTTTAGGCTCTCTATGTCTTTATAGACAGGTTCAATCACCCGTCAGGGATGGTTGGAACCTGCTGGCGATGACCCCCATGGCCTGTCACGTTGACTTTACCTCTCAGGTGGCGGAATCTTCTGTTCTTCTACCTCTACAGTGTCTGGTTGGGAAGATTTCCCCTTCTTTTCTAATTAAACTTCTACACTCCC
>NW_017308105.1:225205-229349 GCF_000935625.1 Nanorana parkeri | reverse complement strand
GTCTGCAGAAACCAACACCTAATTATTTTATTTTTGCAGACTCCATTGTCCGCAGAGGGAAAACCTTATCCATCATTAATTAAGCCTCCATTACCCTGAGTGACAGCCCGCCAAAGGGGGATGCAAGCAGCTCAGGACACAATTGCATGGCATTCCTTGCAGACAACAAATGGGGGAGGGGAAGGTACTATGAGGTTGTTGGTTGGTTGGGGGGGATGGGATGGGATAGGGGGGACAGTCAGGTCACTCTGTCAATGGCCGACTTGTGTTTTATTTACATACATCAGCTTTTGTCTCATTGCTCTCCCCTTTTTCTTTCATTAGAAGCCATTTAACAAGCAGTTTCGGTAAAGTTTCCTTCTTCTTAACCAGCTGTTGTTCAGATGTGCGGAGGAAGGTGCGAGCGCTCCTCAATGGAGGACGAGGTTATCGTCTTCCCCGCAAAAGTGGAGGACAATGTACAGGAATGATAAACCACCAGCTGATTCATTCATGTGTTCCTTTGCTCCCCCCAAGTGTTTGCGTGTCAGGGCGCGTTCACGCCATTGGCGTTTCATGTGCGCTACGACGCAGATTCACAACATGCTAAAAGCACGTGATCATTATAACCTATGAAGTCACAGCGGTGGGTTGCGCTTTAAAAATAAAATCCTGCTTGCTGCATCTTTTGCACAGTTTGGCAAAAAAAAAAAGGCGCAATATGTGTTTACTGAATTCAGTTTTTAGGTCACGTGTCCATATTGCCCATGCGCCTGCAAGAAGAATGCACATGTGCGGGAAATGCACATAAAATGCCTCCTGCTTTGCATTTTAATTCACATTATTTTTAATGGGGTTCAGTGATTGGAGGAGGAGAGATTAATTAAAATGCATAATGCGCTTTGAGAGAGGAAGGCAGATGCGTTTTCGAACGCGATGGGCCCATAAAGGGGACCCTCACTTTCCAAGAGCACTTATGATCTTTTTAACGCTCCCCCTGAAGTCATATTTTATGTGGTCCCCCCCCTCCATTCTCTCCCAGGCAAGAATGGCGTGTACCGCATTTTAGCGCTACTGAAATATCGAAGAAGGCATCAGCATACAGGGACCAGCCGCGGGATGGCGGTGCAGAACCTGGAAAAGGAAGATGGCGGTGCAGAACCTGGAAAAGGAAGATGGCGGTGCAGAACCTGGAAAAGGAAGATGGCGGTGCAGAACCTGGAAAAGGAAGATGGCGGTGCAGAACCTGGAAAAGGAAGATGGCGGTGCAGAACCTGGAAAAGTGAGATGGCGGGGCAGAACCTGGAAAAGGAAGATGGCGGTGCAGAACATGGAAAAGGAAGATGGCGGTGCAGAGCATGGAAAAGGAAGATGGCGGTGCAGAACCTGGAAAAGGAAGATGGCGGTGCAGAACCTGGAAAAGGAAGATGGCGGTGCAGAACATGGAAAAAGAAGATGGCGGTGCAGAACCTGCAAAAGGAAGATGGCGGTGCAGAACCTGGAAAAGGAAGATGGCGGTGCAGAACATGGAAAAGGAAGATGGCGGTGCAGAACCTGGAAAAGGAAGATGGCGGTGCAGAACCTGGAAAAGGAAGATGGTGGCGTGGAACCCGGCGTGCGGCGGGGGATATTCTGTGACATCAGGGGTTCCTCTTTGCCATCTCATAGGGTTGGAAGGTGACTGCCTGCCGATGATCTTCCAGGGACATATGTGATAAATTGTATCATATATATGACTTGGGGCTCTTTCACACCAAGCGCATAGATGAACGCAGGCTCAACTTAAAGACGCAGCAAATGAGCCCCATTCACATCAAACCATTGCGTTGGTGTGCGTTGGTGTGCGTTGATGAAACAATGTAGGCATGCTGCAGTTTTATGCACCGCAACATAGAAAAACACGCACGGCGATGTACTTCAGCGCAACCCAATAAACCTCAACGCGTCTATTAAAAGATTGACCTGTAAACAGAAAACACAACGCGTGGTAAAATGCGTCACGTTAAAAATGTGCATTGGCCGCGTGTCAACCCGCGTACTTTTTATTTGCGTCGGCCTGAATTGGGAGTGTTCAGGAACGTAACGGCGGACAGAATAAAGCCCAGAAGTCCCAATAAAATGTAAGCGTGCGTCTGGCGTTCTCTCCCATAAACCTCACACCCCGAGGCCGCCCGCCGCCTCATGCAGACTGTCCTGTGTGTGCGGGCCGCCGCAGCTGTGCGTTTCTTTCAGTCACCGGGAAGGTGTGTAAAGGGACACGAGCGATTGAATTATGTGAACAGAATCAGGCGAGAGGAGCCGATTCTCACACCTCCTGCAACAACTGACACTTCATATCACCCACCAGGAGCGGCTGCCGGGGTGGGGGGGTGGGGCAGAGGGGTCCGTCTATCGCCGGCTTTCAGACGGAATTTGCATTTTGCATGGAATCAATCCCTGCCTGGGAAGAGCTCAGAGCCTACAATCCCTACTGAGTCCCTACATGTTGTATGGAGATTCTACCCCAGGTATACAGCAAGCATCGGGTTCAGTGCGGTGCATTATAAAGCTCCTGCTTGCTGTATGCCTGTGGTAGAATTACACACGCACATCTGACTATCCTATAAGGCCCTGATGCCCAAACTGCAGCCCAAGGCCCTCATGTGGCTTTTTGGTCTCCTACTGTGCGGCCCACGAGGCCTCTGCTGTAGTCTGTGTATTCCTTACCCAGACAAGTGAAAGATAGTGATGAGCTGAACGTGGCTGGGAGTCCCTGACCATCTCCTGTACTATGTCTGCAGTCTCTGACTATCTCCTGTACTATGTCTGCAGTCTCTGACCAACTCCTATAGTGTGTCTGCAGTCTCTGACTATCTCCTGTAGTATGTCTGCAGTCTCTGACTATCTCCTGTAGTATGTCTGCAGTCTCTGACCAACTCCTGTACTATGTCTGCTGTCTCTGACCATCTCCTGTAGTATGTCTGCAGTCTCTGACTATGTCAAGTAGTATGTCTGCAGTCCCTGACCATCTCCTGTACTATGTCTGCAGTCTCTGACCATCTCCTGTAGTATGTCTGCAGTCTCTGACTATGTCCTGTAGTATGTCTGCAGTCTCTGACCAACTCCTATAGTGTGTCTGCAGTCTCTGACTATCTCCTGTAGTATGTCTGCAGTCTCTGACTATGTCCTGTAGCATGTTTGCAGTCTCTGACCAACTCCTGTAGTATGTCTGCAGTCTCTGACTATGTCAAGTAGCATGTCTGCAGTCCCTGACCATCTCCTGTAGAATGTCTGCAGTCTCTGACTATCTCCTGTAGTATGTCTGCAGTCTCTGACTATGTCCTGTAGCATGTTTGCAGTCTCTGACCAACTCCTATAGTGTGTTTGCAGTCTCTGACCAACTCCTATAGTATGTCTGCAGTCTCTGACCATCTTCTGTAATATGTTTGCAGTCTGTGACCATCGTCTGTAGCATGTCTGCAGTCTCTGACCGCCTCCTGTACTATGACTGCAGTCTCTGACCGCCTCCTGTACTATATCTGCAGTCTCTGACCATCTCCTGTACTATGTCTTCAATCCCTGACCATCTCCTGTAGTATGTCTGCAGTCTCTGACTATGTCCTGTACTATGTCTGCAGTCTCTGACCATCTCCTGTAGTATGTCTGCAGTCTCTGACCATCTCCTGTAGTATGTCTGCAGTCTCTGACCATCTCCTCTATTATGTCCTCAGTCTCTGACCATCTCCTGTAGTATGTCTGCAGTCTCTGACCATCTCCTGTAGTATGTCTGCAGTCTCTGACCATCTCCCGTAGTATGTCTGCAGTCTCTGACTGACACAAGGGATGGATTCTCTGTGATGGGGGTTTGGTGAGCGGTGGAGACATTTCGGATTGTGACTGGTGACTGTTCTATTGATGGTGTGACTGTCACTCCTGCTGTGCCTGCCAGAAACTGGGTGTGTTTGTGTGAAACTCCTCAGATCCGGGACAATGTGACGGCTCCCCTCCGCCCTCTCTGACCGGCCGGAATCCCACCATTTCTCTGTCTGCTTCTGCAGGTGGGATCATGCAAAGCCCTCAGATCCCTACAGGTTCCCTTGTCTGTTATTTAATAAAGTCACATGAAAGAAATGACCTTGTGGCCCCATCACAGCACGTACCCAGACCTGGGGGGGGGGGGGCGGAG
>NW_017308105.1:218483-224306 GCF_000935625.1 Nanorana parkeri | reverse complement strand
GGTTACAGCGGACCTCTCAGCAGCTTTACATGTCTACATGAATGAACCCCTGACATGGCACAATACACAGCGTCACAAGCTGAACATTTCATTATTAAAAAGCTGTTCTGCTGCAGGCAGGAGGAAGCACGTCCTCAGTCTCCCCTCCCCCAGTGATCAGTCTGCTGCAGGCAGGAGGAAGCACTTCCTCAGTCTCCCCTACCCCAGTGATCAGTCTGCTGCAGGCAGGAGGAAGCACTTCCTCAGTCTCCCCTACCTTACTCCAACGCAAGAGGTTCTCCAGCAAGAAGGACTGAAGGTCCTTACGGTTGCCCCATTAGTCTGTAACAAGGACACAGGACAGGCAGTCTACAGGCCTGAGACCTTACTCCAAAACGAGAGGCTCCCCAGCAAGAACCAATTACAGTTCTTGTTCCCTACACTTATTAGAACTTAGAAATGTGCTTGAAAGACTAGCAAAACAAGTCCAGGTGAATGTGTCTACTACTTACTAATGACAATTCTTCTTCAGGCATCATCCAGGGCCAGCATGTACTTCCTGGTATAGGATTCCAGCTCACACCTGACACAGTCCTCCGTATCAGGAACACACGACAGGTAGTCTGTGGGCCTGAGACCTTATTCCAGAACAAAAGGTTCTCCAGCAAGAGGGAAGGAAATTTCTTAACCTGTCTGACACAGATCTGCCCCTGCTGCCTCAGGCCCGTAGACTGCCTGTGTTGTGTCCTTGATATGGATGTTGTAGGCAAGTATAGGAACCTTCATTCCTTCTTGTTGGAGAAGCACTCATGCTGGTGTAATGTCTCAGGCCCATAGAGTGTCCGTCCTGTGTCCCTGATACAGATGTAGGAGAGGCAGGTATAAGAACCTTCATTCCTTCTTACTGGAGAAGCACTCATGCTGGAGTAATGTCTCAGGCCCATAGACCGCCCACCCCGTGGACCTAGGGGGAAGTATAACTTTCAATTCTTCTTGCCAGAGAACTACTCATACTACGGTCAAATCTCAGGCCCATAGACTGCCCGTCCTCCTGTATGTCCCTAACATGAATGTAGGTAACAAATAAAGGACCTTCATTCCTTCTTCCCGGAGAACCTCCCATGCTGCAGTAAGGTCTCAGGCCCATAGACTATCTGTCCTATGTCCCTAACACGAATGTAGGTAACGAATAAAGGTCTCTCATTCCTTCTTACCGGAGAACCTCTCATGCTGCAGTAAGGTCTCAGGCCCATAGACTGCCTATCCTATGTTCCTAACATGAATGTAGGTAAGGAATAAAGGACCTTCATTCCTTCTTCCAGGAGAACCTCCCATGCTGCAGTAAGGTCTCAGGCCCATAGACTGCCTGTCCTGTGTTCTTGATATAAACGTAGGGGGAAAGTTTAAGAACCACTCATGGTGCAGTGAGATCTCAGCCCACAGGCCAATTGTACTGTGTCCCTGACATGTACCAGAACTGTCATTCCTACACATAATGGTAAAGAGAGGTTACACATCTGGTCCACTGTCCATTCATCCAAACTGTAGATGGTCAATTGATGATGTATTCAAGATACTGATGCTTTTTTTTGTAATGTATTCATACCGGCCTGAGGCCATTTTGGTTTCTTAAAGGTCCCTATTGAGAACAAAAGGGCTTAATTATCACAACCCCCCCCTAGCCCTGAAGCTGTGCCCTCTGAGCCCTGAGACATTCAGGGACAGATTAGGCATGTGCGGGCTGGTGGCCTCATGACCGGAAGGTCCTGTTTTTCACCTTCTTTTAATAAATCTTCATCTGATAGGATCTCTTTGTGAAGATGGACATCATTCAGCCCGTGCATGCCATGGCTCTTTCTTTTAAGTTCAAGGCCCATTAAACCCGGCCTGGTCAAACCAGTTTAACTGGGCGTTTCGCTGATACATATAGGCAGGCTATTAAGTGGTGGCGTGTGTTCTGCAAGGGGCCTCTCCTAGGACTATTTTAACCCCTAAGTATATCGAAAGTCAACACTTTTTTTTCAGCACTGTGTAGGAACATCTTCTCGTGGGTTCTCAGCGTTCCAATGATGCCACCTGAAGGCCCCGTGCCTAGGCAATGTCAATATATTTTCAAGAGTTTCTCCTCCGGTTTTTCTTTTTTAATCCTGGTGTCATGCTGTATTTTGTCATGGTGTGGTGGGGGTCCATCTTGAGGTGGGGATCCATCATGAGGTTGGGGTCCATCTTGGGGTTGGGGTCCATCTTGGGGCTGGGGTCCATCTTGGGGCTGGGGTCCATCTTGGGGTCGGGGTCCATCTTAGGGATGGGGTCCATCTTGAGGTTGGGGTCCATCTTGAGATTGGGGTCCATCTTGAGGTTGGGGTCCATCTTGGGTCTTGGGGGTCAATTTAATAAGCATTTCTTGCTTTTTATGCAAGCTCGCCTTTGACATTTCTGAGAGTTGGACAAAAGGGAACAAACCTTTCATAGTACGGGATAGACATGTGCGATTCATTTTCTTCCGAATCAAAATTTGTACGAATTTTCGGACATTCGGACACATCGGAATTTCCGAATCCCAATGCATCCGAATCCGAACTTCCATTTACGAATTTCTGATCCCGTCCGAATTTCTTTCAAAAACTAAACTGAATGGGACATGTGACTTTTCTGGCCAATCAGATGTGTTTTTCGGTTTAAGGCATCAGAATGGGTCTGAACACCAATTGTCGTTACGGCAACAGACCCGAATGGCATTCGGGATCCGAATTTCTAAATTGTATTCGGGAGCTCCTCCATGCCATTCGGGTCTGGGAGCCATATACACATATGACTAAAGCTGAGGCTCCCAGACCCGCATGGCATTTGGGATCCGAATTTCTGAATTGCATTTTGGAGCTCTTGAATGCCATTCGGGCCTGGGAGCCTCAGCTTTAGTACTAATATCTGTATGTGGTATCCTGTGGTAGTCGTACGGAATATCTGATTTGGAAACTCATCCGAAACCTGAAACGAATTGAATTTTGGATCCTGAAATAACGAAATATCCGAACCGAGACAAATTTTTCCACAGCTCACATGTCTAGTATTGGATCCACTTCTCCAGGGGGAAGATCACGGTGCTCCTGGTGAGAGATCTGGACGGCCTTTGCCCCAACTAAAGGCGGCCATAAAACTAATTCAGTTCATTATATTTTTGGCCTACCAGTTGCACATTGCTGAGTGTTCAGCTGGTTCTTCTGCTGACCCTGAAGATGACCATCGTCTTCCTGGGGGGCCTGGGGGGTGTATTTTGGGAACAGTGTGGAGACCTTCTTGGGTGGCATCACCACCAACTTCCACAATAGTTATTTAAAGACCACCGACAGAAGAAGCCAGGAGAGACTATTTGTGAGCCCTCCATGGGGGTGAGAGCCGTACACATCTCCATCTATGACCTCTCCAGTCACCGCACTGCTGCCATTAATACCCTGCAGTAGAAGCCATAAACCAATGCCATCAATTATATCCGGATACACTCTACAGGAGAGAGAGAGAGAGATAGACGGACGGACGGACGGACAGACAATAGATAGATAGATAGATAATAGATAGATAGATAGATAGATAGAGAGATAGATAATAGATAGATAGATAGATAGATAGATAGATAGCTAGATAGATAGATAGATAGATAGATAGATAGATAGATAGATAGATAGATAGATAGATAATTGATAGATATCCTTCATTCATCATTATCTGGAGGTATTCGGGGTCATTTGGTGTGTCGGGTTGGAGGGGGTTTCGGGTTGTCGGCTCGGCTGATGTCATATTAATAATTCAGAGGATTTGGGATGACGGGGTCGGTCATGTGGTCTCCTGTAGCAGTGATGACAGCTGAGGGAAATTATCATTGGTGCTTCACTTCCTAAAATAAAGCCATTATTGCTCCCATCATAGGGGGGTCACATGACACTTGTATATGAGCAGCTCTGGCAGGTGTGCTGGCTGTGTAAACACCATTATGGGAACATTGGAGGAACGCGTCACATGACTGCAGGGAACTATGCCAAGCATACAAAGACATAGAAGAGATGAGGAGACTTCTCCTGAGCACGGAGGTTTCCTTCCATCATATAATCTTCTATCATAGGAACAAAATATGATTAAAAAAAAAAAAGGGAAAAACATTGGATAACGCAGGAAAGGGTTAGAACCTCTGTCAGCATTGTATTGCTGCATGTATGTCCGCTGGGTGGGCTCCCCCTCCATATGTGTCCTAGTGACCAGTGATGGGGAATCCAAAATGTTACAGTTGTCACAGAACAGGAATAGAGGGGAAATCTACCAATGGGGACACCTGGTCCGGTGACAGCTATGTAAGTGAGGTTCTTTCCCCTCACTCACAGGAACAATTTCCTCTCACTTTCCCATTAATACTGTGAGGGTACAGACAGTGCTAACCAGCAACCCGATGACGCATTCTAGACATGTACACCAGCAAAAAATTAGTTTCGTTTAGTTTCGGATTTTGCGTTATTCGGATTCGGGTCCGCAATTGAATTCGTTTCGGGATTCGGATTCGGACGAAATTCGTTAGCGGTAATCCGGTCGAAATTTCGTTTATTGGACGAAATGTCGTTGCAGCAAAGTGACAGTTTTTCTGTCACTTTGCTGCAACAAAATTTTGTCCAATAAACAAAATTTCGACCGGATTACCGCTAACGAATTTCGGGAAATCGGGAATTCGGATTCGTTTGCATTCGTTTTAGCTGTAATTCGGAATTCGGATGCATCCGAATCTCCGAATTTCCAAAAATTCGTCCGAATTTCGATTCGGAAGGAAACTAATTGCACATGTCTAACGCATTGTGGGGGCTCCTTCCTCAGAGGGGTGGCCATGTCACATCACTGGTCTTGTCTCCTTCTTGTAGGAGGTGCTAGAGAATTTAAAGGAGAACTATGGGGTCAGGGCTTTTCCCCATAGTTCTCCTAAGGGTAACGGGAGGACACAAACTAGCGTCCTCCCGTCACCCTAAGCTGTACCCGCCCCCTCCCCCGTCCGTTCCGCCAGTCAGCGCTGGCAGATCGGAGCAGGGAGAGGGGAATCCAGCCCCTCCCCCTGTCACGGCAGAGAGCCGTGACAGGATCGAGAGGTGAGCGAACGCCGGTATGTGTTCGCTCACCTCCCGATCTACTGAGCCGACCTGTGACAGTCTCATTGTCACAGGTCGGCTAGAACTATGAGGTGAGTGGAAAGCACCCCCCTCATAGTTCTCCTTTAACTTTAAAAACAGAAATGTAACATATTGAAGCTCACCAGTTCCTTAGATGTGGTGGCTGCATTAGTTTTCTTATTTCAGGTTGAGAAGCCTTTTTCTAGCAGGTACAGGAAATACCTGTTGATCCTGCCAGAAATACCATGTCCCTCTCATTCCCGTGAGCCGAAAAGACAATATAAACAATGTTATCTCCCTTTTGTAAACGGAGAATATCATCAATGTAACGGAGATGAGCAAAAGCTCCCTCCAGCCTGGGCGACAACCAGGACTCCCTCCAGCCTGGGCGACAACCAGGACTCCCTCCAGCCTGGGCCACAACCAGGACTCCCTCCAGCCTGGGCTACAACCAGGACTCCCTCCAGCCTGGGCCACAACCAGGACTCCCTCCAGCCTGGGCGACAACCAGGACTCCCTCCAGCCTGGGCCACAACCAGGACTCCCTCCAGCCTGGGCGACAACCAGGACTCCCTCCAGCCTGGGCCACAACCAGGACTCCCTCCAGCCTGGGCGACAACCAGGACTCCCTCCAGCCTGGGCTACAACCAGGACTCCCTCCAGCCTGGGCGACAACCAGGACTCCCTCCAGCCTGGGCCACAA
>NW_017308105.1:214802-218432 GCF_000935625.1 Nanorana parkeri | reverse complement strand
CGCCATCCAGCACTCCCCCCCGCCTTGGCTACAACCAGGACTCCCTCCAGCCTGGGCCACAACCAGGACTCCCTCCAGCCTGGGCGACAACCAGGACTCCCTTCAGCCTGGACCTACCCCAGGAAGAGGAAAATGAAACGTGTATTACATCAAGTCATGGGTTGAGTCCGCAGGGTCGAGTCACCCCGTGGCTTCTTTAAAGGACTCGGGTGGTGAGCGGTCCCGGCCACTGTCAGGACTTCTTCGACTGCTTGGACCAGCTGCTGAGGAATGCTGGGCCAATTTCCCCCCACGATCCCAGTACCCAATGATCTATTGATCTTTAAATCCACGTTCCTTGTTTCTTTGTTTCTCCGAGCCCTGATGAAGAAGGAGCTCAGCCCCCGCAACGTGTTGGCTTCTTTAATAATTTGTAATCGGAAAAAAACCTATATATGGACTCAATGAACAATAGAAATCACCAGCACTCCGTAAATGAAATGTAAAAATAAGTCCATGTATTTGGACTAAACGTCACACATATCCAACGTTTCGGGACCACGCAAGGATCTTGTCACATCTCTACCCCGATGAAGGGACCCTGCGTGGTCCCGAAACGTTGGATTACGCGATATGTGTGATGTTTAGTCCAAATAAATGGACTTATTTTTACATTTCATTTACGGAGTGCTGGTGATTTCTATTGTTCATTGACTGTTGTACGCGGCGCCATCCGTGATTGTCACTGCGAGCACCACTATTTTCACTTGGACCGGAAGCGCTGTAAGGAGTGCAGGGGGACCTACTGTTTTCTATATACAGTATGGACTCAAAGAATACAGCGTGGTGCTTCAATTCTGGACTCATCTTCATCACAACCTCAGGAGACCGTGGAATACCTTCGGCGTGTAGAAGCTGCCGGCAGTGGCGTCACAAGGGGGGTGCCGCCCACACCCGGGTGACACCATTGAAGGGGTGACACCAAAATTACTCACAGTCATTTTGGTGTCACCCCCCCTGAAAAGTCGGGCGCTCGGTCATGGACCGAACGCCCGACAGTATCAGGAGAGAGGAGGGGACCCGGCGGCATACCTCATCCCGCCGGGTAACTGTCCCCTCCTCTCTCTGCCGGCGTCCATCACCAAGATGGCCGCCGGCAGGTATCGGAATACTGTAGCTGCCGGCCCAATATCCAGACGGCCTAATGTCACACCGTCATCAGGAGCCTGGATCAAATCAACCATAGGAAAGAAATATATCACATGACTCCAGGGTTCCAGTGTATTTAATCCGTTCCCTTGGGTGTCAGAACTCTAGTCCAGTTTTTGTGTTTCGGTGCTGCCTGGCAGGGGACGTAGACTCACCTAAGGCGTGAAATCTAAGTGACATTTGGTCTTCACCAGATCACCGGCATGAATCCTTGTGGTTCTGTTTTCCTTTGCTGCCAGGTTGCCGCCCTCAGGGTCTCTCTACCAAAGGGGTGGCTGGAATGGAGAGGCTACATTGACAGAGACTGTTCACAAGTAAGCAAGAGAGTACTGGGGTCCAGGCAGAGGTCATGGCAGGCGGCAGGCAAGAGAGTGGTCAGGTCCAGGCAGAGGCTGTGGCAAGGGGCAGGCAAGAGAGTAGTTAGACCCAAGCATAGGTCATGGAAGGCAACAGAGTAGTCAGGCCCAGGCAGAGATCATGCCAGGAATCCGGTCCAGACTGAGGTTGTGGAAGGTAGCAGGCAGGAGGGTAGTAAGGCCCAGGCAGAGGTCATGGCAGGCAGCAGGCAAGAGGGTGGTCAAGTCCAGGTTGAAGTTGTGGCAGGTGGCAAGCAAGAGGGTAGTACGGCCCAGATAGAGGTAATGGAAGGTGGCAGGCAAGAGGGCAGTCCAGGCAGAGATCATGACAGGCACCATGCAAGAGAGTAGTCGGTCCAGACTGAGGTTGTGGCAGGCAGCAGGCAAGAGGGTAGTAAGTCGCAGACAGAGGCTGTATCAGGTGGCAGGCAAGAGGGTAGTACGGCCCGGATAGAGGTCATGGAAGGTGGCAGGCAAGAGGGTAGTAAGTCGCAGACAGAGGCTGTATCAGGTGGCAGGCAAGAGGGTAGTACGGCCCGGATAGAGGTCATGGAAGGTGGCAGGCAAGAGGGTAGTAAGTCGCAGACAGAGGCTGTACCAGGTGGCAGGCAAGAGGGTAGTAAGGCGCAGACAGAGGCTTTACCAGGTGGCCGGCAAGAGGTTAGTACGGCCCGGATAGAGGTCATGGAAGGTGGCAGGCAAGAGGGTAGTAAGGCGCAGACAGAGGCTGTATCAGGTGGCAGGCAAGAGGGTAGTAAGGCGCAGACAGAGGCTTTACCAGGTGGCCGGCAAGAGGGTAGTACGGCCCGGATAGAGGTCATGGAAGGTGGCAGGCAAGAGGGTAGTAAGGCGCAGACAGAGGCTGTACCAGGTGGCAGGCAAGAGGAAAGTACGGACCGGATAGAGGTCATGGAAGGTGGCAGGCAAGAGGGTAGTAAGGCGCAGACAAAGGTTGTACCAAGTGGCAGGCAAGAGGGTAGTCAGGTCCAGGCAGATGTCGTGGCAGGGAGCAGGCGAGAGGGTAATCATGTCAGTTGATTGTGTACTGGTGCAGTTGTCACCAATACACAAAGACACAGAGAACACTAAAAACCTGACAGATATTCTAAACCCCTCCCCACTAAATAAATGTGCTTTTGTAGCTGTTTTTGTCTCCATCCGAGAGCAATCCCATCACTTCCTGTTCTGGCGACACTATATCACTGGGGCAAGAAGTGAGGACAAATCCAGCTAATGGGCACACAGACAACAGGAGCACTCAATAGAGGTTCCAACCCTTCGCCATTCCATCCAAAACCAGCCAGAGTTAGACTTTTGGTGGTGCATAATGATTGCATTACACAATTGCATTACACAATTACACTTATAAATCTTTCGCCAAGAGTATAGCTGGGTGAATGCCGCCCACATGGGGCTACCGCCACTAGAGGGCGCTGAGGAGCAGAGAGATGAATTCCTCTGCTCCTTGGCTCCATCTAGTGGCGGTATTGTGGTACAAATGCTGTATGCTGGGTAGAAGATGTATAAATCATCCCCTAAACGTCTCTCTGTCGGTTTTTATTTGAGATGAACCGTTCGGCGCCAGCTGCAGCCTATAGAGCCGCCGTTATATAATAAGACCCTTCATGCAGCTGTATGCGGGGGAGCATGAGGGGGGGGGGCGGAGGATGTAACCTCTCTCCGACATGACAGTGACTTTGATGTTGTCTGTAGAGTGATTGTGATCTGGGTGTGTGGGAGTCGGGATGAAGTCTACATCAAGTGCTTTGATCTTACCACCCTGTATATAAAGATACGAAGAGACAATCATCATCATCATCCAACCACCAGCCTTCCCCTAGGGGCTTGTTCATAAAATGATCAAATTAACATCCTATCTGTTTTATAAATACAAAGTATCAAACTTTTGTCTATCGATAAAGATCATCTCTGTTCGGTGATATTCTAAGGAAATAATTATATATTTCGGCCTTCTATAAACAGCGCTGTGTGAAAACTATTGTTGAGAATAACAATGTAGCGAAACGCGTCAACTGCTTTCCATCCTTGACGCTTCTTATTAAAAGATCATTAAAGAATAGTTAAT